>NW_026890910.1:0-17546 GCF_015708825.2 Lethenteron reissneri
CACGCAAGCAAGCAAGCACGCAAGCAAGCAAGCAAGCGAACTTAATATAAAGGATTTAAAAACGAGCGAAAGATTTGCACGGTCCTAAGCAAGCAAGCAAACTTAATATAAAGGATTTAAAAATATTCGCCTGTGGAGGACGCGGGGATCGATCCTGCGACCTTTGGCATGGGAAGCGAGGGCGCTACCAACTGCGCTACTCCACCACGGCCTGTGGAGGGGTTGCGCTCTGGGCTCTTACACTGTGACGTTCAGCCAAAGCCATGAATGCGTTCTATTTGAATATATGTAAAATAAAAAAAATTTGCCTAAAAGTGTAAAATTTTGGGATTTTTTTTTCACGAACAATAATTGTCTGGCACAACGAGTCTGTGTGGAAAATGTCAGCTCGATTGAATCACGGGAAGTGGGTTAAAAAACGAGCGAAAGATTTGCACGGTCCTAAGCAAGCAAGCACGCAAGCAAGCACGCACGCACGCAAGCAAGCAAGCAGCGAACTTAATATAAAGGATTTAAAAATAGTGGAGGAGGAGGATGGGACGTTGGTGCCGGGCCCAACGCGAGCCAGAGTCAGCCACGGGGGGTGACCGTGAGACGCGATTCAAGCGGCGGTCGCCACCTCGGCTCGCTCGGGTGCCTGCTGGGCCGGTGGCTTGGTAGGTGAGTGGGTTTGTTGATGGGTGACTTGTATGTGAATACAGTAGATGGGTGAGTGACTTGGTAGGTGACTGGCTTTGTTGATGGGTGACTTGTATGTGAATACAGTAGATGGGTGAGTGACTTGGTAGGTGACTGGCTTTGTTGATGGGTGACTTGCATGTAAATGGATGGATGGGTGAGTGACTTGGTAGGTGACTGGGTTTGTTGGTGGGTGACTTGTATGTGAATACAGCAGATGGGTGAGTGACTTGGTAGGTGACTGGGTTTGTTGATGGGTGACTTGTATGTGAATACAGTAGATGGGTGAGTGACTAGATAGGTGAGTGGGTTTGTTGATGGGTGACTTGTATGTGAATACAGTAGATGGGTGAGTGACTAGATAGGTGAGTGGGATTGGTGGTGGGTGACTTGTATGTAAATGGATGGGTGGGTCATTTGGTAGGTGAGTGGGATTGGTGGTGGGTGACTTGTAAGTGGGTGGGTGACTTGGTGAGTGGGTGGGTGGGTGACTCAGTAGGTGCTTAGAACGGGGTGACGGGTGGCTGGGTGACTTAGTGGGTATTTTGGAAGGTGATTTGTTTGATAGGTGAGCGGGTGATTGGGGGGGGGGGTGACTTGGTAGGTGAGTGGGTGGATAAATAAAAAGTGTGGGTGGATTGGTAAGATACTGGGTGAGTAGGTGGTTAAGTGACTAGGCTATTCGGTGAATATCTGGGTGGGTGACTGATCCAGTAACGAGCTGGGTGTGTGGGTTTATTGGTGGGTTCCTGGGTGACTGGGTAATTGGGTGTCGACTGCATCATGGAGACACGGGTGTGTCCCCATTCGGAGAACTGTAATGTTCATCTCCACCACCGCACCCACATGCATCCAAACTTCAGCAGACGACAAAGATCCCCCGTGTAGCCTTTGACATACTGTTGGGGCAAGTGCTGTTCGCGAGCAGCGCCTACGAAGGCCAGAATGGCAGACACACGCAAGGGGGTTGATGGACGGCACCACGCCCGGCCGCCTTTGTCTCCCCAGCACTGATTCCTATACATTTGCACCGGGCTGAGTCGACCTCGAGGAGGCCCAGGACGGTTTCAGATAATCGCCACTGATGTTAGCCGTGAGCGGGATCGGAACCCGGGTCGCCGGTTTATTAGCGCAGCGTGCTAACTATACACTATCGCTCCCCACATAGTAGACACACACACATAGAGACACACAGACACACACACCTACCGACACAACACATATAGACCACACATAACAAACACACACATAGAGACACACAGACACACACATAGAGACACACACACAGACACACACACAAACAGACACACAGATACACACACAGAGCGATCTCGTCTCCTCGCTTTGCGTGTTTATGTAAATCTGCCCGCGTCTTCCGGTCACACCCGGTCGTCATTACACAGATACGTATTCGGTATCGAATGCGCACCTGGGCTTAGGCCAGGCAGAAAATGTTGGGGGTGCTCTGAAGTGGGGGGGGGGGTGGGGCTATTGGCCCCATCGCCCCCCCCCCCCCAACTCCTTTAGACCCCAAATCTGGTATGTTATTGATAGCAGAGAAAATATATTGAACGGTGTTTTTTGTTCATGAATGCGAGGCGCTAATTAAAACGATTGAAGTTTTGCCCACCCCACCACCCCACCACCCACCCACCCCACCCACCACCACCCACCACTCCTTGGAAGTTTCTACAGTCCGCCTTTGTATCTCTCGGAGCGCGCTCGGCGAGGAACGGGACGCTCTGCCATGAGTCTCTTTTGGCTCCTCGTCGCTAAAAACCCCCCCCACCCCCCGCAACATTCTGGATTCGTGATTCGGGTTGACTCCAACTTCCTGTGTAACAATACGAACCGGGGGCCTTGTGAGACACAGTACGCGTTTGCGGTGTGCATCATCCCACTCTAAATCCATTGGCGTCAAAGCTACATGATCAGTGACGTGGTAGCTACATGATCAGTGGTGTAGTAACTACATGATCAGTGGTGTAGTAGCTACATTATCAGTGGCGTAGTAAACTACATATCAGCGGCGTAGTAGCTACATGATCAGTGGCGTAGTAGCTACATGATCAGTGGTGTAGTAGCTACATTATCAGTGGCGTAGTAACTACATTATCAGCGGCGTAGTAGCTACATGATCAGTGGCGTAGTAGCTACATGATCAGTGTGGTAGTAACTACATTATCAGTGGCGTAGTAACTACATTATCAGTGACGTAGTAACTACATTATCAGTGGCGTAGTAGCTACATGATCAGTGGCATAGTAGCTACATGATCAGTGGCGTAGTGATTACATTATAATGTAGTTTACTACGCCACTGATTAATGTAGTCAGTGGCGTAGTATCTACATGATCAAGTGGCGTAGTGACTACATTACACTATGTAGCAGCGATTTTTGTCCCTGGGTAGTGTTATTTTTAATTGCTATGCAAAAAAAAATATAGAAAATGGGCTTTTATTGCCGACAAACTTTGCTTTGTGGCCAGGACTTTACGTGAGGAATGACACAAATGCACACCACGCTTTCTCATTGAAAATAGCTACATTTAAAAATATCACTGTCCCGGTCATAAAAGCAAAGTTTGTGGGGAATAATAGGCATTTTCTGTACTTTTGAGGCATAAGCAATTAGGAAAAAACAATAACCAGGGACAAAAAAAAATGTGTTACACAGTGTTATCAGTGGCGTAGTAACTACATTATCAGTGGTGTAGTAACTACATTATCAGTGGCATAGTAACTACATTATCAGTGACGTAGTAACTACATTATCAGTGGTGTAGTAACTACATTATCAGTAGTGTAGTAGCTACATTATCAGTGGTGTAGCAACTACATTATCAGTGGCGTAGTAGCTACATTATCAGTGGCATAGTAGCTACATTATCAGTGGCGTAGTAACTACATTATCAGTGGTGTAGTGACTACATTATCAGTGGTGTAGTAACTACATTATCAGTGGTGTAGTGACTACATTATCAGTGGTGTAGTAACTACATTATCAGTGGCGTAGTGACTACATTATCAGTGGTGTAGTAGCTACATTATCAGTGGCGTAGTAGCTACATTATCAGTGGCGTAGTAGCTACATTATCAGTGGTGTAGTAGCTACATTATCAGTGGCGTAGTAGCTACATTATCAGTGGTGTAGTAACTACATTATCAGTGGTGTAGTGACTACATTATCAGTGGTGTAGTAACTACATTATCAGTGGTGTAGTGACTACATTATCAGTGGTGTAGTGACTACATTATCAGTGGTGGGTAGTAACTACATTATCAGTGGCGTAGTGACTACATTATCAGTGGTGTAGTAGCTCCATTATCAGTGGCGTAGTAGCTACATTATCAGTGGCGTAGTAGCTACATTATCAGTTGGCGTAGTAGCTACATTATCAGTGGCGTAGTGGCTACATTATCAGTGGTGTAGTGTCTACATTATTAGTGGCGTAGTAACTACATTATCAGCTCAGGGTGATGGGCAATCGATCAGGGGTGCCCCCCCCCCAAATATTAGATTTTTCTCGCCACAGTCGCACCTAGGCTATGCTCAATATCGGCTCCTCTTGCCTGATCACATCCTTACACAATCATCTTGTCCATTTACACCAGTTGCTGAAAGCATTTCTGATGGTTGGTTATCAAGGAGGTAGCTTTGGTCCCTGGAGTGTGTGTTTGGAGGGGGGGGGGTTGAGGGGACACGCTCGTCATGCTCCTCCAAGTGAGGAGCGCATCTCAGCAGCGCTGGGCAGGGCCATCTCGCGATCGGCTACGCACCGAAGCTAAACAATTTGATTTCACCAGGTGAGGCCCACCGAGCTGCATCACGAGGTTGCGTCTCTTTCGCACGCAAAGTGCTCGCCCACAAATGAACTGCAAGTGCCTCGCTGCTGATCTTGTCAAGAGCGCAAATCACCATCACTCGAACTCCGGTGGTCATCCTCGCTACGGAGTTTTGGCCGCCGGCCATCGAACAAAAGGCGGCGGTCCACCGCGTCGCGCGCTTGCGGATGTGCTTCTGCGGCCGTCTGGGAACGCTCTGCCTGCGGATATTAGTAAACCACTGCAGCTAAATCACCCGGGTTGAAATTCACTTCTTTAAAACCGCTTTTGTGCGTTTAGTTTGTCTTCCTTCCCCTCCGATTAGCACGGCTGGCTACGCACGGCGCAAAATAAATGCCACATACATACGAAGCAACTCAGAACAGGGCTTGGAAATAAATCGTTCCATTTATGGCTTCTGCTGATCGTATCGCTCCATCTCCGCGGTGGAAGTCTCCTCTGGGACACTCTGGGCACGGCGGTGACACCACTGGAGTGATACGCCAGCTCACCCTGAGAGTCACGTGAAAGTCGCCACGATCGACGTCGCCATCTGCCCTCAGGGGCATCCCCGCAGTATCATCGGCGTGCACTTTCTAACACCCGTGGGCGCTTTCGCGACCAATATTAAGATTCTTAAAATAAAAAGTTGAATCAGATCTCCGCATGGAGTTGAATGTGCGTCCTACAACCCCCTCCGCCACCCGAAGGAGCTGTCACGTGATGAACACGTTTAACAGCTGACTTAGCCCGACGTTTCGCTCCTAGTCACGGTCTGCGGGTCTCACATCGTCAGGCAAAATCGCTAGACTCGTG
Organism: Lethenteron reissneri; assembly: GCF_015708825.2. NCBI lineage: Eukaryota > Metazoa > Chordata > Hyperoartia > Petromyzontiformes > Petromyzontidae > Lethenteron > Lethenteron reissneri. The sequence goes on from NW_026890910.1 coordinate 5,320, forward strand.
AAAACGTCCTCCGGTGCCCGGTGCCTTGAGCATCACCCGCGCCGTGGCGATGCAGTCCCATCGCCACCTTTGTCGCCGCCTGGGTTTTACCTCTTTCTAAGACCTCCGGGACCTCTTGAATGCCACTCCGATGCGTTGTCCCTTTGCAGAGAACCACAGTTTAGAGTAATTTCTCTCACTGGCCACGCTTGCGTATTGCACGCGCGCGGGGCGGGCGGTCGGACGACTCGCTCCCAGGTGCGTGGTCACTGCTGGTGACGCGGCGCGTACCTCCGATTAGCAAGCTTGGCTACGTACGGTGCGAAAGAAGTTCAGCATGCCTACATACAAATAACATGCAAGTCAGGTGAAGGTGAGCAGAGACGTTGCAGATGTCACCTGACAGGAAGAGGTGGTGCAGAACGCACGGTTGAGGCTGGCAATACAGGTGAGTCGTTTCAAATGACAAAGAGATCAGAGACCAGGCTGGTAGTGAGGATGAGATCAGGCAGCTATACGGAGATCCCGTGCAGTTAACCCAGACCACACAGGTAACGCAACAAAGTTAGGCATCTCTTTTCCGTTTTAGTTTGTTGATCTTCCCACGGCACCTCCGATTAGCACGGTTGGACACTAACGGTGCGGAAGAAGTTCAACGTACACGCGCACACACATACGTGCGAGGAGCTTGCAAATTTTTTCTGGAATTTTGTTTGTGACATTTTATTTATTATTTAAAGCTTTCGTGACTGCAGAGATTCATATTCTTGGTTCTTTCGGTAAAGTCACGTAGAAGGGAAATAATAAAATAATACAAATGTAAAAACACGAAAATTCTCACGACGTTTCGACTGCAACACAAGCAATCATCATCAGGTGTGAAATCCACAGCAATAAATGTTTTTAAAATGTTCACGTAGAAGGGAAATATAAAATAATACCGATATAAAAAAGAAAAATTCTCACGACGTTTCGACTGCAACACAAGCAATCATCATCAGGTGTGAAATCCACAGCAAGAAATGTTTTTAAAAATTTCACGGAGAAGGGAAATAATAATTAATACCTATATAAAAAATTAAAATTCTCACGACGTTTCGACTGCAACACAAGCAATCATCATCAGGTGTGAAATCCACAGAAAGAAAATTTGAAAAAATCATCATCAGGTGTGAAATCCACAGCAAGAAATGTTTTTCAAGAACATTTTTCAAATGTTCGTTTTTTCAAATTTTCTTGCTGTGGATTTCATACCTGCTGATGATTGCTTGTGTTGCAGTCGAAACGTCGTGAAAATTTTTATTGTTTCATATTTGTATTCTTTTTTATTTCCCTTCTACGTGACTTTACCGAAAGAACCAAGAATATTCAGTGTCTCATCACTAAAGTGTCAGGCTCCCGTGAATCAATGCTGGTGAACTTCCCATTGTAGGTAAGGAACGATTTCAACTCGATTTGAAGTTTTGTGACTGCAAGGATCTTTGGTTATTTCGGTAAAGTCACGTAGGTGAAAAAATAAAACAAAAATAATAATAAAATAAAATACAAAAAATAAAATTTAAAATTGAAATAACTAAATTAAATCACTAATTTAGTTATTTCAATTTATTTTATTCTTATTTATTATTTTATTATTGTATTATTTTATTATTTCACCTACGTGACTTTACCGAAAGAACCAAGAATACATTTTTTTCTGTTTGTTGTTACGGGGGGGGGGCGGGGGGTAGCGAGAGGCGGGGGGAGGGTGGTGCTTTTGCGAGGGGGATGATGGCGGGGTGGTATTCCGTTAAGAAACCAGAGATTTTGAATTCGGATTTCGTCCGCGTAGCGGAAATCGCTTGATAACCTGCCGGGAGGGATTGGATTCCTCGCGGTCGAGTGCCCGGAATTCCCTTTCACTCCCGGACACCGTCGGCGAGCCGCTTCCGACCGCAGACGAATTTTGTTGAATGGATTTCAGAAGAGCGGTTCCCAACCTATGGCTTTCGCTCGCTCGCTCTTTCTCTCTCTCTCTCGTTCTCTGTTTGTTTACGATCAGAGGAAACAAGAAGATGCTTGGTGTCGTCGGCACTTTGCTTCGTTCATCATTTCGTTTTTTTTATGCTTTGCTTTATGTAACCCGCCCACCTCCCCCTTTTTAAATGAAAGATTTCACAAAAGATTTCACGCTCTGCTCTCATTACCCCTTCACTCTCTCTCTACACCCTCTCTACCCCCCCCCTCTCTCTACCCCCTCTCTCTCTACCCCCCTCTCTCTCTAACCCCCCTCTCTCTACCCCCCTATCTCTACCCCCCCCCCCCTCTCTCTCTACCCCCCTCTCTCTATCTCCCCTCTCTCTCTACACAACTCTCTCTCTAACCCCCTCTCTTTCTACCCCCTCTCTCTCTACCCCCCCCCTCTCTCTCTACCCCCTCTCTACCCCCCCCATCTCTCTACCCCCTCTCTCTCTCTACCCCCTCTCTAACCCCCCCCCCCATCTCTCTACCCCCTCTCTCTCTAACCCCATCTCTCTCTACCCCCCCCCTCTCTCTCTACCCCCCTCTCTCTCTCTCTATCTCCCCTCTCTCTCTAACCCCCTCTCTACCCCCCCCCCCCATCTCTCTACCCCCTCTCTCTCTCTACCCCCTCTCTAACCCCCCCCCCCATCTCTCTACCCCCTCCCTCTCTCTCTACCACCCCATCTCTCTCTACCCCCCTCTCTCTCTCTCTATCCTCCCCTCTCTCTCTCTACCCCCTCTCTCTCTACCCCCCCTCTCTCTCTCTCTCTAACCCCCCCTCTCTCTCTACCCCCCTCTCTTTCTACCCCCTCTCGCTCTAACCCCCCCTCTCTCTCTACCCCCTCTCTAACCCCCCCCCATCTCTCTACCCCCCTCTCTCTCTACCCCCCCTCTCTCTACCCCCCCCCTCTCTCTCTACCCCCCTCTCTCTCTCTCTATCTCCCCTCTCTCCTCTACACAACTCTCTCTCTAACCCCCCTCTCTCTCTACCCCCCCTCTCTCTCTACCCCCTCTCTACCCCCCCCCCCCCCATCTCTCTAACCCCCCCTCTCTCTCTCTACCCCCTCTCTACCCCCCCCCCCCATCTCTCTACCCCCCTCTCTCTCTACCCCCCCTCTCTCTCTCTACCCCCCTCTCTCTCTACCACCCCCTCTCTCTCTACCCCCCCCCCCCCCCTCTCTCTCTCCAGCCCTCCCTCGCTCTCTTCCTCGCTGTCACCGTGGCGTGCGCGATGACCACCGCCGCCACCACCACCCGCCGCCACCACCACCACCACGTGACTTTCCTTTGTGTTGTGCGCGGTGCATTTAGCGCCACAGCGCCTGTGGATGTACAGCGTTTGTGTTATTTGTTTGCTGGTGACTTTGTGTATTTCGTATCGGAATCGTCTCGAGTGCTGTTAGCTGCTGGCGCAATAGAAGTTGTTTAACAAGTCCAAAGTCTTTCTCGCTGTCGCTCTCGCTCTGTGCGCATTGAATGTGTCCGTGGTGATCGCAGACGAATCATCCTGCGCGTTGCTCATTTCACCTCGCCCACAGTTGAGCCACAGCTCACCACAACTCACCACACCCCACCACTCCTCACCATAGTCTACCTCACCACACCTCGTGACCACACCTCGTCATCACACCACGTGACCACACCTCGTCACCACACTCGTCATCACACCACGTGATCAACCCTCGTCATCACACCACGTGATCACCTCGTCATCACACCACGTGATCACCTCGTCATCACACCTCGTGACCACACCTCGTCACCACTCCTCGTCATCACACCACGTGACCCACACCTCGTCACCACACCCTCGTCATCACACCACGTGATCACACCACGTCACCACACCTCGTCATCACACCACGTGATCACACCTCGTCATCACACCACGTGACCACACTTCGTCACCACACCTCGTCATCACACCACGTCACCACACCTCTGTCACCACACCACGTGACCACACCTCGTCATCACACCTCGTCATCACACCACGTGACCACACCTCGTCACCACACACCTCGTCATCACAACCACGTGACCACACCTCGTCATCACACCTCGCCATCACACCTCGTCATCACACCTCATCACCACACCTCGTCATCACACCACGTGACCACACCTCGTCATCACACCACGTGATCACACCTCGTCACCACACCTCGTCATCACACCACGTGATCACACCTCGTCATCACACCACGTGATCACACCTCGTCTCACACCTCGTCATCACACCACGTGACCACACCTCGTCATCACACCTCATCACACCTCATCACACCACGTGACCTCACACCTCGTCACCACACCACGTGATCACACCTCGTCATCACACCACGTGATCACACCTCGTCATCACACCACGTGATCACACCTCGTCATCACACCTCGTCATCACACCTCATCACACCACGTGACCACACCTCGTCATCACACCGTCGTCATCACACCTCGTCATCACACCACGTGACCACACCACGGGGCCATTCTTTTAAAAACCACAGCCCCTAAGCAGGAGGATGCGAGTCAGCGAGAGACGAGGGGGGAGAGAGAGGAGAGCTGTGAGGGCTGAAATCATCCCAAATTAATAAATTGCTCATTGATAGAGATAGATTGGCGTTAGGTAGACGTTAGGAAAGAGAGTGTCAGAGTAACTGTAGATATCGAGAGAGTGAATTACAATACAGTCCCCTGATAAAATAAAATAAAAACTAATAACGATCTATTTTTATTTTACCAGGTAAGGCCAACTGAGCTATACGGCTCTTTTTCTGAAGCGATCCGGTCACAAATGATAGTTTCAACGAAGTGACTTATCACGTGGAAATCTATAGCAGCCAAACATTTATAGCAGCCAAACGTGGAGGGAAAAACCGCAGGACCCGGAGAAAATCCACGCGACCATGGGGGGAGAGAGAGAGAGACACGCAAACTACAAATATACAGCAACAGGCGTCAGGGTCGGGATCGAACCCACGACCTCCTGCATACCAGGCGAGGTAGCTAACATCTCCGAGCCACCATGGTGATGATGATGGAGAGAGAGAGACACACAAACTCTAAATATACAGCAGGCGTCAGGGTCGGGATCGAATCCACGACCTCCTGTATACCAGGCGAGGTAGTTAACATATCATAGCCACATGATGATGATGAGAGAGACACGCAAACTCCAAATACGCAACAGGCGTCAGGGTCGGGATCGAACCCACGACCTCCTGCGTACCAGGCGAGGTAGTTAACATCTACGAGCCACCGTGATGATGATGATGAGAGAGAGACACGCAAACTCTAAATATACAACAGGCGTCAGGGTCGGAATCGAACCCACGCACTCCTGCATACCAGGCGACGGAGTTAACATCTCCTCGCCACCGTGTTGATGATGAGAGAGAGACACGCAAACTCCAAATATACAGCAGGCGTCAGGGTCGGGATCGAAGCCACGACCTCCTGCATACCAGGCAAGGTAGGTAACATCTCCGAGCCACCGTGTGATGATGATGGAGAGAGAGACACACAAACTCCAAATATACAGCAGGCGTCAGGGTCGGGATCGAAGCCACGACCTCCTGTGTACCAGGCGAGGTAGTTAACATCTCCGAGCCACCGTGTTGATGATGAGAGAGAGACACGCAAACTCCAATATACAGCAGGCGTCAGGGTCGGGATCGAAGCCACGACCTCCTGCATACCAGGCAAGGTAGGTAACATCTCCGAGCCACCGTGGTGATGATGATGGAGAGAGAGACACACAAACTCCAAATATACAGCAGGGTCAGGGTCGGGATCGAAGCCACGACCTCCTGTATACCAGGCGAGGTAGTTAACATCTCCGAGCCACCGTGATGATGATGATGAGAGAGAGACACGCAAACTCCAAATATACAGCAGGCGTCAGGGTCGGGATCGAAGCCACGACCTCCTGCATACCAGGCGAGGTAGCTAACATCTCCAAGCCACCGTGGTGATGATGATGGAGAGAGACACGCAGACTCCAAATACACAATAGGCGTCAGGGTCGGGATCGAACCCACGACCTCCTGTATACCAGGCGAGGTAGTTAACATATCCTAGGCCACCGTGGCACCCCTATGATTTGGTGATGCTTCTGGTACAAACTCAACGCGTTTGTCATTTACACTGAGTGGCCTCCTTCATAGCACTTGTTAGAGAGTGGCAGAGAGATTTGGGTAGGTAGATAAAAAAAAACATTAAGAAATAGTGAGATATCAAGATATCTCGACTGACGAATACTTATAAAATAACCTGAAAAATTATCAATTATTAAACGTTAAATGTTGCATCACGTATCATGATTGGTAATATTAATCGACTTGATTTGGTAATTGCGCTCAAAGGGGTTAGTTTCACAAGCGGGCATAGCACGATTGGCTACGTACGGTGCGAAAGAAGTTGAACTGACGTACACATAAATACGTGTAGTCCCAATTGAGTAATTTCCCGAGTAACTTTTCAAACTTCGGATGACGTCAGGGGATCTTTAACATCCACTCTGATGCAGACGGCGCGTAGTAGTCGTCGTAGTATGTGTACGGTCCATACAACACCAGTGCAGTATTAACCAGGGCGGCCTGGTCGTTTCGAACCGCGAACCTCTGCAACAAGCGTCATATGCGCATCGGTCACCGGGCAAAGTACAGGACGAGTTTTGGTTGGGAAACCCCCTTAAATGTACGTGCATGTTGTTGCCTGCAGGGTTCCAAAATACCAACGCTTTCAGTCGTGGAGTGACGCTCACTGCACGCAAGGTTATAATTCCTGTACGTATTGCAATTTCTCTTGATCGTAAACAAAGATAACGATGAGATGGCATGAAAATGCTTGGGTAGGTGGGTGACTGGCCAGTTTGGTAGCTTGGTTTATAATAGGTGGGTAACTCTGTGGTTGGGTTGGTGGCTGGAGTGGGTGAGAAGGGGACTGGGAGGAGAGATTCGATGGTGAGTGACTTGGTGGCTGGGTGAGTGGATAGAGTGGCGAGTGGCTGGTGACTGGCTGGGTGGATCTATAGGGAAGTAACCCGGTGACTTGGTCGGATGGGTGGTGTATTGGTGGTGCCAGCTGAATGAGTTGGTGGATGAGTTGGTGGGTGGCTATTTGTTAGCTCGCTAGCTGGGTGGCTGGCTGGGTTGGTGGGTGGATGGATCGTAGGCAGCTAAATTGTCCGGGAGCTGGGGGGGGGGAGTTGAAAACCGGCCTCCGGATGCAAACGCGAGACGGGCGTGCTTCCGAGTGATCCGCGGTCTTCGCGGAACGAGACCGGAACGAGAGAGTCCTTATCGCACGCTACACGGCAATCTTGGGACAGCTGCTCGCGGCGATTGCTGCTCGATCACGTGGTCGCAGCAGCAGCAAGCAGCGCCGCCGATGTAAGATCCGGGACCCAACACCCGCGCTCCGCGTGGCCCACGCCGACACGGAGAGGCCTTCTCCCGTCTCAGTGGCGACGCAAGCGACGCATAGTTTGGCAGCGAAGTAGAGGGGAGGTGGTTGTGGGGGAGGGGTGTCTTGGTTTGGGGGTACGCGGGGTGCTGGCGAGGGGTGGTGGTGGGGTGTGTGGTTGGCTGGGTGTGTGGTAGGTGGTTGCGTTGGTGGCTGGGTGGCTGAGTAGGTTAGTGGGTGGGTGATTGAGGATAGCTGAGTAGGTAAGTTAGTGCGTGGGTGGCTGTGTTGGTGGCTGGCTGGTTGGTAGCTTGATTAATGCGCGGGTAACTGGGTGCTTGGGTTGGTGACTGAGATGTTAGTAGGACAGCTACTGGCTGCGTGGGTGACTAGATGAGTGGATTGTTGGGCGAGTGGATTTTGTGGCTGGGTGAGTGGGTGAGTAATTGGTAGCTGGCCGGGTGAGATAGATGGGTGGCTGATGAATATCTGGGTGGTGGAGTAGGTGGCTGGGTCAATGGATAGATATCTGTGTGACTGGATGAGTGGACGGCTGGGTGCGTGGGTAGATGGGGCTGAGCAGCTGAGTGACTGGGTTAAGTTGCTGTGTGGGGAAGTTGAAAGAGACGGCGAGTGGTGGCAATTGTCCTCTCAAGAAACTATCAACACGCTCGAGATTGAATACCACCACCACGAACACCGCCGGAACCACCGTCAGCCGACTGAAAAGCAAGCCATGGCCTCCAGGGTTGACTCTGTACGACATCAACCACAACCATCCTCATGGGAGAGCCTGACCCCCCCCCCCCCCCCACCATAGCAATGTGGAATTCCCACCGCTGGCACATGACCACCAAGAGAATTGAGCCCCCCCCCCCCACCACCATCGCTCGATCGAGAGCAGGCGGAGCGTTTGACTTCGGATGAAATTTCCTTCTCCCCCCCCCACCGCACCCCCCACCTCCACCCCCACCTCCACCCCCCACCTCCACACCCCCCCCCCACCCCCCCCGAAATCTCCTGGCAGTCGACGCGAGGAAATTCGGCCGCACCACCTCTCGCCAATTTGGCGGAGGCGTCGGAAAAAACGATTCGGAGCTTTGGAGCCCGGGCACCGGCGAGAAATTACAAAACGACACGAGGAGAGTTTGCGAGGAATTGGGGGGGGCGGGGGGGGAGGGGCGGGGCGGGGGTGGGGGGGGCAGGTGACCCGACGGCTCCGTCACCTAACTGTTCTCTTCCGCGGCGTAGCGGAAGCTGTCGAAGAGTGGCAGGCGGTACAGCTGCACCGGGAGGGGGCTGTGGGCACGGCATGGAGGGGCCGGGGTTACGGCGAGAGAGAGAGAGAGCGAGCCGGTAGGGAATTGGGCAGGGGAAGGGTTGGGTGGTGGGAGGAGAGGGCGCTGGGTGGAATTAATTCCTTGCTCCAGGAGACGCCGTGCCAAACGCACTACACCACTGAGCAGAAAATGGGTATCAGGCGAAAGTTTGGACATGCGGGGAGCGGGAGTGTAGTCGCAGTAGCCGCGCTACGAACCCCGGCGATGCGGGTTCGATTCCCAGCTCATGGCCGGCAACACCGGTGACAATTATTGAACCGGTCCTGGGCCTCCCCTAAGGTCGACTCAGCCTCAAAAGAGTACCTGGTGCGGTGTGTAAACATCGCCTCTATCAACACAAAGGTGGCGTGGTGCTGGTCACCCAGCCCCTCGTGTGTCGTGCCGGCCTTCATAGGTGCTCGCTCACAGCACTTGCCCCAACAGTCTGCTAAGACTATACGGGGGATTACTCTTTAGTTCTTTCGGTAAGTGATGTAGAAAGAAATAAATTAAATAATAATCCGAATACGACGTTTCGATTGCAACACAAGCAACCATCATCAGGTACAAATGAATGAGAAAACAAACAAAGTAAACTTGGTTGATTACGTTCTTTGCTAAATTTGAGAGAGAGACCAGACACGGAGACACACAGACAGACACACAAGCAGAGAGGAAAACACACAGAGACACAGAAAGAGACACACAACACAGACAGACACACAAGCAGAGAGAGAGACTCACACAGAGACACACAGAGAGAGATACACAACATAGACAGACACACAAGCAGAGAGAAAACACAACAAAGACACACAGAAAGAGACACAACATAGACAGACACACAAGCAGAGAAAGAGACTCACACAGATACAAACAGAGAGAGACACAACACAGAACAGACACACAAGCAGAGAGAAAACACACAGAGACCACACAGAGAGAGACACACAACACAGACAGACACACAAGCAGAGAGGATACAAACACAGAGACACACAAAGACACACACAACACAGACACACAGACAGACACACAAGCAGAGAGAGAGAGACTCACACAGAGACAAGCAGAGAGAGACACACACACGGGTGGTCTTTGTCTATGGTGTGGTAGCTGCACAGATATAGAGAAAATGAGAAACAAAGATTAGCGAGGTGGAGGGGTGCACGTGTACACGTGTGCAGCCGTCTTGTCTGACCACTGCTGGATGAATGCCTCCCCACGCTGTTTGAGTCGTGGGGGGATTTGTTTGGCCACAGTTTGATTATATCTGCTGCGCGCGGCTACCATCAGTGGCGAGAGATTTCTGAACCGGTCCTGGATCCTCACGCCCTCCGCCCACTTCACGAACCCGCGCGCCGTCCGGCGTGGTGAAGTATGGTCAAACAACTCCCACGGCCAACATAACACGGGATAGATCTTCGTCCAGCAGTGAAGTGGCAAAATGGGGTTGTGATGAAAACGCACGTGCGTCTCTCGATCTCACTCTCTCGTCATCTTAGATCTCTCTATGTATGTGTGTTGAACTTCTATCGCACCGTACGGAGCCGACCGTGCATGTCGGAGGTGTTGTTGTCCATCAAGCCCCTGTGGACGGGCCACTGCCGCTGTTAACCATGAGCGAGAATCGAACTCGGTTGGCCCTCTTTTCAGAGAGCGCAGCTCACTTAACCACACGACACGTTCCCTGTAAACGCTACACTACCACCACCACCAACCGCCGCACACACGCACACTCACATCGCCATCGACTGGGGAAATTACTGCCTAATGTAAAGAAAGCCACGACCTTTACTCGTGAGGTGCAGTGGCACTCTAAATATGCATTTATCTTGAGATGGTTAACGATTTAAAGCGTATGACAAGGAATAAGATAATTCCTCTGGAGGTTAGCGTCTGTCTCGAGGAGACAAAGGCGGCCGGGAGTGGTGTTGGCCACCCACCCCCTCGGTGTGCCGTGCCGGCCTTCATAGGTGCTACCGCTAAGAACACTTGTCCCTACAGTCTGTTCAGGAATATACGGGGGGTCTTTGTCTTTGCCTGCTGTCAACAAAACACAAGGGACGGGATCTTCGGAAAGCCTGCGATGTTGTTCGGCAAGTGCTGTTCGCGAGAACCTATGAAGGCCGGTCCACACACACACACACACAAGACAAAGATCCCCCGTGAAGCCTTAACAGATTGTTCGGGCAAGTGCTGTTCGCTAGCACCAATGAAGGCCGACATAGACACACACGAACAAAGATCCCCCGTGAAGCCTTAACATACTGTCCGGACAAGTTGCTTTCGCTAGCACCGATGGAATGACGGCCGAGGGAGGCGAGGGGGCAAAACCACGCCCACCAGCCACCTTTGTCTTTCCAAGTGTTGAGTTCACACACACACACGGCTCCGGTTACTTATTTAAAGGCTGAGTCGACCGATAGGAGGCCATGACTGGTCTCCGATGTTTGTTTACTGTACGTCGGCCTGAGCTGAAAGCGAGAACTTGCGGTCATCATTTCCGCAGCGCGCTGCGCTAACCGCCGCGCCACCGCTCCCACGCGTAGCGAGTAGCGAGTAGCATGTAATAAACACGTATCATGGCACGTGTAGGTGAATAGTGTGCACACAACGAGATCGCACGCGTACGCACGCCGACACGTACACACTCTGTGTGTGTTTGCACACAGAGACACGCATACACAAAAGACAAAGATCCCCCGGATAGCCTTTTACAGACTGTAGGGGAAAGTGCTGTTCGCAAATAGCACCTATTAAGGCCGGCACGGCACGCGAGAGGGTGGGTGGCCAGCACCACGCCCGGCCGCCTTTGTCTCCCCAGTGGCGATGTGTACTACAACACCGCACCAGATACTCATTTGAGGCTGAGTCGCCATAGGGGAGGCCCAAGACCGGCTCAGAGAATCGTCACCACCGGTGTTGGCGGCCGTGAGCGGGAATCGAACTCGGGTCGCCGGGTTCGTCGCGCAGCGCCGTCACCGCTACACCACCGCTCCCACACACACGCACAGAGACACACACGGATGGTGTTTGTACTTGAGTGTCTACTTTAGAGGGTGGGTCTAGATGCCACAACGGGCCCTCTCAACTGCCCACGTCAAAAGGTGGCCGTGGATTTGTGAGTTCGTGCGATGTTGCAATTGCGTGCGCACCGTCTCCCCCGGCTGCTGTCTTCCCAGGCATTGTTATTGTCGGTGGTGGTGGTGGTGAGCGAGGTTGTGGAGGATGTGGTGCTTGTGGCGATGTTGAAGAAAGTGATGAAGGTGGTGGTGGTGGAGTAGGAGGTGAGCGTGGTGTTATTCGTAGGAGGAGGTGGAGTTGTAGTTGGTGGTGGTGGTGGTGGACGTGTTGATATTGGAGGTGTTGGTGGAGCTGGTAGTGGTGGAGACGATGGTGGTGGAGGAGGTTGTGATAGAGTTGGGGATACAAAAGGAAGTGGTGGTGGTGGTGGTGAAGGTGGTGTGATGGAGGAGGCGGTGGAGGTGCTGGTGGTGCTGGTGGTGCTGGCAGTGG
>NW_026890911.1:0-28074 GCF_015708825.2 Lethenteron reissneri
GGTAAGTTTATTTGAGAAGCGCTGCCTCCAAAATGAAAGGATGCATTGCCACACCACCAACAAGGTGATTTGCGCTGCTAATGGGGGTGCATTTTATGTTTACTTGCGACACGTGCACATCGACGCAACAGTCAGCAGAGCTGGAATGTCGTGTGCACTTGCACTGCGAAAATGACGACAGTATAACACGCTCCGGCCATATACGGTATCCTCCTCCGGATTACAAGATGCTCTGGAAAGTACGCCGCTGCACCACCCCAGCTTGTGCCCGCTGTCAGTAAAGCTATACTAATGTGGTCTCACGGGCACGCTCGCATGCGCGCACACGCGCGCGCATCTACCTGATTATGAGATGCAACCCTCAACTTTTGCTTCGAAATATTGAGGGGGGGTGGGTGGCGGTGCATCATATAATCCAGAAAATGCGGTCTTTTTTATAAGGTCAGTGTGAAATTTTAGACGAAGAAGAGGAAAAAGAAAGAACAGTTGAGAGGTTCCCACAGCACCACCAAAATCCACGTCTCTCCAAGTCACTCGGCCCTATCCCAAGTGGCTCACCGTGCCTTTAGAGCCCCCAGATAACCCCTAATCCAGCCCCGGGGGCAAAAAAAAACTGGGGCTAGAGTTTCTGGTGCAGCAACTCTAGGGGAAGGGGGGGGGGGGGCACCTCCCACCTCCCAACCTCTACTTGCCCAGCCCCGCCCACCCTCCGGCACACAAAGACAAAGATCTCCCGTATAGCCTTAACAGAATGTTGGGGCAAGTGTTGTTAGCGAGCACCTATGAAGGCCGGTATGGCACGGCACATGAGTGGCTGGCCAGCAGCATGCCCGATTGCCTTCGTCTCCCCAGTGGCGATGTTTACACACCGCACCAGGTACTCAATTGAGGCCGAGTCAACCTAGGGGAGGCCCAGAATCGATTGAGATAATTGTCACTGGTGTTGGCCGTGAGGGGGAATCGAACTCGGGTCACCGGGTTCATAGCGCCGCGCGATAACCACGACACTCCCGTTCCGGCACACACACACACCACACACACACCACACACACACACCACACACCACACACACACACCACACACACACCACACAGCACACCACACAGCACACCACACACACACCACACAAACACCACACACACACACAGCACACACACACACCACACACACAGCACACACACACACCACACACACCACACACACACCACACACACACCACACACACACACCACACACACCACACACACACACACCACACACACACCACACACACACCACACACACCACACACCACACACACACCACACACCACACACACACCACACACAACACCACACACACACCACACACACACCACACACACACCACACAAACACCACACACACACACAGCACACACACACACCACACAAACACCACACACACACAGCACACACACAGCACACACACCACACACACACACCACACACACACACGACACAACACACACACCACACACACACACCACACACACACCACACACACACCACACATACACCACACACACACACCACACACACGCTCCACACACACACACCACACACACCACACACACGCACGCTCAAAAAAATAGGAAACGATGCCCCCTTGTGTGCTCGCCAAGTTTAAATATCCGCGGAGCCGCCACCCACCCACCGACCGAATGGCTTAACAATGCGAGGGGGGAGGAGGTGGGCACGTGTCCGTGTACTGACGTCCTCGTTTGACACCCAACCCGATCCCCCTGGGTGTTTCGAACAGACGAGCGGGACGCACCGCTGCCATCGTCGTTGTCGTCTTCACGCGACGCCGTTTCGCGAGCGGACGTGTAAATGAAGCGGACGCGTTTTACTCTCGCCCTCTCGCCTGTCCCGGCTTCATTTTTAAATCCTTTATATTAAGTTCGCTTGCTTGCTTAGGACCGTGCAAATCTTTCGGTCGTTTTGTAACCCACTTCCCGTGATCCAATCGAACTGACATTTTGCACACAGACTCGTTGTGCGTGACAATGTATTTTCATGAAAAAATAAATTTCCAAAATTTTACACTGTTTAGGGAAAAATAATTAAATATTTATTACCAATTGTTTAATGCTGCCAGACAATCATCTGGCAGCCATCTCAAGCCAGAGGACGAGAGGACTCTAGCCGCCCCGATGCCACGCATATAAAGGATTTATAGTGAAAAACTTTGTTTTTACAGGTTTACTTGTTACTTATGAACATTCGACTCACGGACTTGTCAGAGATGCGAACAAACCCGTCCGTATGTGTCCAGGTGCCTGTTCGGCTTGGGAGTAGCAAGTTCAGGCGCCGGTGCAATAGATGCCGGTGGTGGCTTCTACATCTGCAGAACGCGAAGAATCAGTGGCGTCTACGTCTACAGGAGATTATGCAACTTTTAAAGCCATTCCACGTGTTTAGTGTACACGCCGTACAACGTGTTTGGATTCGAAAGGAGTAAAGTTGGACTTACGAACAGACCTCTGGAACCTAACTTGTTCATAAGTAAAGGAGTCCCTGTACTTTAAATGATCAAATGATACTCTTGCTGACATGAGGCCAGGATTACACCGCATTCAACATAAATTGTCTACGGTAACATAATTTTACTACAAGCACGGGTATGTATTTATGATATATTATTGCAGTTCAAAAGTACCAAGTCAAATTATTGCCTGTTTAGGTACAGTCGGTCATTTCATAATACGAGAGATAAACATTGACTACATTTCCACAAATGATAAAATTATAAATACGTTTGAAATATTTATCAATTTAACAACCGAAATATAATATTTGTTTTTTTACCCTTTTATATGGCAACAAAACTGAGACCTTTTTTAAACAAGGAGTCATGTTTGCATTGACCACAATACCTGCAGTCGGAATGCAAACAAAAAACATAACTCTGATAATGTATGTACTGTCCTTGAAATTGATTGGTCCACACCCGAGACAGCTTTCTTTAGAGCCTAGTCTCACATGGTGTTGGACCAGATGACGCCAAAAGGCGCATACATTATCAGAGTTATGTTTTTTGTTTGCATTCCGACTGCCAGATAAAAGGGTAACAAACCAATTATCATATTTTGTTACTGGCAAATGAGGTTCCAATGGTGAACCGAAATATACATTATGTTAAACAAAAAAATAAAACCTTTGACATTACACGTGATATAATTTTAAATAATAATACAGCCGTTTGTCAACCCACTATTTTGGATGAAGGCCACACCATATCAAGCCAAGCGGGGTTTGTTTGACCATACTTTCCCACGCTGGTGAGTGCGGTTCATTTCGGAATATTTAACAGAGCCGAAAAAGCATACAATTATCGGTTCTGTAATCTTTCTCTCCGAGACTCTCTCCCGATCGCACCGTAAAGCTAACACAGGGGTATAGTCCCTCGCACGTGACTTCAGCTGGGCACGGTTGTGCAATTCCCACTGCGCCCTTGACGTGTGTACATGAGCTATGCATGGCGGCAGAGAAGGGCTGTGTGCTCGCACACCCACCGATCTTCAACGCAACCTCGCTGAGTTATAGACGCAACCCGATGGCAGATTTTGCAACAATAACCTGCTGAAATGTGCCCATTTTTTATTTTCTCCTGGAACATCTCAAACGCTTCAGTGTTTTGAAATAAAAACAACTAAATAATGCGCAAAAAAAAAACAAGTTTGAATTAGGCCCTGGTTATTTGATACAGTAAATAGAGTTAGCTAAGTCGTTTCCTGTCTGTAAGCTATCCACAAGCACTGCTACGCCAGGTTGAGGTCACTCGGGTGTGGTCTGCCCTCAGCTAACCTCAAATCAATGGCATCTTGACTCTAATTATTGCTTAAGACTAGCTTCTTAAATGTAATGTCAATCTCTCAAAGACTTGCTCAGGAATAGCAGTAGCGGTTAGACACAATGCTTTCGTGCCTGCTGAAAATGCCTAATTGAGGTCAATGTTGAGGGAATAAGTGATTTTTAGTAGTTTAATTGGGCCCAGGGTATGCATCCGAGAGCAAATATTTATGGAATTTATCATTTATAGTTACAAAATGAATGCTCTTTTTTTACAACTTCATAGTGCTTTATTTCAATTGACATTTCCACGGGCTGTATAACTACAATTAAAAAAACCTATTTACACAATGATAAAAAAACCTTCAAATATCATTTCAATGGGAATAAATTTACAATTTTCAATACGCAGCTCTCTCCTGATATTTCAAGGCAAAACATTCTGCAGGATAGGATGCCAGCATCGCCCTCGCCGCCGAGTGAACGGTGCCGTGTGATTCTTGGTGCCACGTGGCAACATGGACCACGGGCGTAGCCGTGCTCGCGCGAGCTGCCAACAAGGGCGCACCGATATCAGGCCCACGAGATGGCATCACGGTCCGTTGCCATGGCAGTCACGTCCTGATCCAGACAGGAGGTCATTGAGGGTTAGGCCAGGAAATGAAAAGCCTGAGGCCCCCAGGCGAGGGGCGGCTAGAAAGCAAAGTGCCTGATAAAAAAAAAATCGGGGGGGGGGGGGGGGGGAGAGAAACCAAAAAAAGAAGGGCAGCAGCAGCAGAGCTAATGGCTGATAATGATATTGACCAAGATGATATGGGAACATATTCCCAAAAAGCCTGGTATGCGACCTGTTAGAAATAACGCCCGGAAACATGCGCCAGCAAGCGTATCAGACACTGCATTGGTTATTCATCTCGTATGCGGTAATGATTGTTCTTACAGCGCCAGTCGATAACACTCAGCATTCCCCTACCTGCCTTTGTTCCCGCTTTAATTGGCTTCCATTATAATAATGATATTGCCTTTTCTTGACACGACAATAAAACAAAGACAATGCTGAAAAGTAACCAAACATTTCGGCGATAATAATTATACAACCTTTAACGTACACGCACACACACGGACACGCGTCATGGAGAGACATCTTTGTTGCTTCATAACTCCGAGTAGAGATAAAGAGACACAAATCTTTCCAAGACAGCGATTGTGGCTTTAAAGTGGTAAATGTCAAAGTCCAGACACTTAAATACAACTAGATTTTTTTTTTTCCCTCCTCTTAGCAGACCGGTCAACCTTGGCCCACCCAAACTGCAGAAATCCCACATGTACATTTATGAACATTTGGAGGCTGTTTCCCCTGGACCGAAAAAAGCACGAGTCAAAGTAATATGTTGCCGCATATGTGTACAAGTTCACAAATTTACAAAATAAATTTAAACACAAAGGGCATACATTATAAAGAGCATGTGCCACACTGTTTCGTGTTTATTAACATTTCATGGTTGGCCCTAGGTTCGGTAATGCACTTCACCGCAACAGTTAATAATGAAATCTCTTTATTTTATTGGCCCCAATGAAATGTTTATAGAATATTATAAAAGCAACGGTTACTAGTTATTACTGCATTATTAACTTGTTATTAATGCTTTTATCATTTACAGTGCGTAAAACATCAATAAAGCAGCATAAATCAACCGTGCGCTACATAATGCGCCATTAAAATTACGACGCAAAGATATTAATGGTCGTCATTGCATTTATACTTAACTGTAGTCAAACATTTAAAATAAACAGACATTTTGGCTTTACCTCCAATGATGATGAACCATATTCATTCATTATCCAGAGACACAGGGATAGCACTTTTAACAATTATGTTGAATGCATGTCAACATCTAAGCACAATTTAACAATAGGATCATATTGTAAACCAAACAAAGGCAATCTTTTGAATTGAATAAGCTGCTTGTGAATCATGGTCAGAAGATATTTTACGTATAAATCTCAACGGAAAAATTCAGAAATTTACGTTTTCAAATACTGCAAATCGTCCTGCATCGAAGCGAAATTTAGAACGCAAAATTCCGTGCAAAGACATCAAAACAAACTTGAAATCGTGTGCGTGTTTCTCATGCAGCTAACTGTAAACGACATCCGAATTCATTTGAAAACCCAAATGTTGAAGCACAACTCAATGGCCTAGATGCACAGGTTTTTAATAAGCTCAGCAAGCTTTTTTTTGTATCGGGCGAGTCGGGAGGACGGCTATGAAATGTCGATTCGAATTCGATAATGATTTATGAGCATGTCTTATTTTTTTTACCAGCACTGCATCGCCCCTTCCAAAGACCAGGCCGATATCTCAGATATCACAATCAATTAAAGCCTCGTGCATCTGGTAAACACAAGATTGGATTAATGGCTAACCTACGGGAATAAATCAAATTAGTTTTGTGTGCAAAAAAAAAAGGCTGCTATAGGAATGCATATCACTTATATTTTTTTATTGAACTAAAAAAAGCACGCCAAAGTAAGTAATTAAATAGAATGCAGACTCGCAGAAATCCATCCCTGCATTCTAATTGTACAAATGCACTGCTATTGGGGAATGCATGAATCAAAGCGATGTTTCATCAGTGGTGCATTCAAGTGATGTTACCACACCCCACCCTCCACCCATACACAAAACGCAGGCTAAAAAAACAACAAGTGTATCTGGTTCATGTACTGCAGGCCTCAAACAAAGTACGAGCGTGCACCACTGCTCCGTAGTGATTTGGGCTGATGTTTACCGAGCGCGACTTCAGTTTCGTAATGATCACAAAGTAGTACTCGCGGTGCTGAAAACAGCGCTGGCGCATGGCAGGCTCTTACAAAGTTCCTGACAAAACACATCCTGAGAGCACAGCTGATATTGATATACTGCAGATGTCACTTTCATCACTTGACTTTTTTCAGAATGAGTAGTGGCAACATTATTTTATAAGCAGCCTGAGCTGACAGGCCTCCTTGTTCATTTAGGACGCAGCTCAATTCCGGATACGTGGGCTATCCCGGCCGCATATGGGTTATCAACCGTTTTCACGCGTGCACACATTTACCGCCGTGACATAATTACAAATATCAGAAAATGAAAGTTGATCGCATTTGAAATGAAATTGTTGTAACGTTCTGACCAGCCCCACCTGGACATCGTGAAAAAGAGCTTCATAGCTCATCGGATTCCTCCAGAATAAATACTGAGATTCTGACAAGAGAACGAAGGGTGAACGAAGGGTGAACAAAAAAAATGGCGAGAGGGACGAAGAATACATCCTAAATGTAAAATCTCAAAAGGCCAAACTAAATTACCGACGAGCGACAATGAAGTGTAATTTGGTCATTGAGGTACAGGGACACCGAGGGGCAGACGCAGCGAGGAACGAAGAAAAGACAGGTTTGGTGGCGAAGACAAAATGAAATTAACAGCAGAGGCCGTGTGGAATTAACAGCGCCGGTCCTCCAGAGTTAAGCTCATTCCCTAGCCTGACCGGTCAATACCTGTATAAATAAATTATAACCTTCTGCCAAGGGTGCATTGAGTGGCCCCCGCCGCCAAGGAAAGGCTAATCAATCGCACTGCAAAATATTGATGAGGCAGCGAGACTCGGGAGCGATAATCAAGCGGCCAAGAGGAATCACGTTTGACAGACTCTGTTGCTCCTTGCATATTAAACGCCGCGAGTTTTAACCCTTCAGCATTCAGGATTTTGCATGTGTTGCAAACTATCAACTTTAATAAAAAATAGATTTTTGGAAGACGTTGCGTAACGTTGTTGAAGGTTATTAGTCGAATTGTGCCCTCACAGTTCTTTGTGAAGATCCAGGCCGAAGTTATGTTCCAGATCACCAAACTTTGGCGGTGTAACTTTTAAAATGTGTCGCAGCCATTCTTGTCAATGCTTTATCTCGTCCTTGTACTGTGAACGTGAAATAGTTAAAGCTAGACAATAGCAAATTGTGTTTTGTAATCTGCCCATTCTAATCTTAATCAATAGTTTTTCGGTTAAATTCTAAACAGTTTTTAATTAAACGGCACAAATACCAGCACTTCCTGCTATTCGCTAATGATTTGCAGAATGCAAGTGTATGGAAATTCTTAAGATGACAAATTTTTTTTTAGCTTTTTAAAGTTTTATTCTTAAATATGTTTTATGGCTTCCATTTTGATTCACATGAACAAATGCAGTTTGAAGTCATTCCCCGACATCATTTGTAATGTACTATGCATGGACGTTTGCACTCATTTATTTAACACTCATATTTTTCTGCTATAGAGAGTATAAGGATGGAATAAAATGTGCACATGTTTTGGAATCTACCATTATTTCAAAAAGATAAATAACTCCAATTATTTCTCAATATCGGTGCTGTATTGAAATTATTTCCGAAAGCACAGAAGTTCTGATGTGAACAAAATGCCATGGAGGACGCCAATGAGACAGCTCTGTAAATACAGCAATGCACATTGGCTCACATATATTTAAGTCTGCAGATAGACAAGCTTCGTTAACGCCAATTGCCTTCGCCCGTTTATTCCGATTGAGAAATACACGTGAAAAAATTCTGAGGATTATATCTATACTTTACTGCTGGCGATCAACCGGGTAATTTTCATTACGATGACCAAAGAAAAACATAGCAATACGAAACACAACAAAGATATCATTCCCCGTCCCCCCCCTTTCCATAAATTGCTGCTCCCACAGAGTTCAGCAAGCAAAGCTGATGTAGTTGGATTCTGGGTCACACTTCACTAAAGGGAATTCTGAAAGCCTCCAGGTTTCCTCGCTAAAAAGGTCACACCATCAGCACATCGCCGTGGCCCATCTCTAAACCTGTGGCCCCAAGGCTGCGCCTTAAATATCCTACGGGTTGAGCCCCGTGGGATTCAATCAGTACCGATTGCCTGAGCAAGTACACTCATCATTTTATAACAAATACTGTTAAATATTTCTTACAGCAGGGCACAGTATTGTTATCATTAAAATTTGATCCGAAATCCCCCCAAACAATAACTGTTACATTTAAACAAAAATCCATATAATATCCATGCGAAAGGGCATGGCACGGCCATGTGTTGTACCCTCTAATCCATCAAAGCACTGCTCTGCTCTCTTGCCTGTCTTTTAGGAAAGAACCAATCAGTGACATGGCCCCACACTATGTTTGGTTACTGGTACATTATTTTTGATTGGTTGCTTCACAAGCAGACCAGTTGAGGATACGGCACAGCATTGCATTGGGCCCAGTGTACACAATTTGCTGGGGTGACCTGCGAGACACACCCCTGACTCAGCGTGGTTAAACCACACATTTAAGATTTAGTGCAACCCTTTCCAAATAAATGTATTCCCTGCCGTACGACCAGTGTTTCATACTCCCTGGATATGCCACTGCCATGTCCTAAAAATTTGGCACGAGCGTCTAGTCATGAAGACATTAATGTTCCTCAATGCCTCGTACAGGTCACGTGGGGTCGACTCAACATAGCAATGAGGGGGGGGAGCGTCATGCGCTCACGCGTGAGATGCAGACACCCGTTGAAGATGTACACAAAAAAAAAAATTCCCAGGTTTGGCCAAAGTACCTTGCCTTTTTAAATCCTTTATATTAAGTTCGCTTGCTTGCTTGTTTGCGTGCTTGCTTGCTTGC
This sequence comes from Lethenteron reissneri, assembly GCF_015708825.2. Lineage (NCBI taxonomy): Eukaryota > Metazoa > Chordata > Hyperoartia > Petromyzontiformes > Petromyzontidae > Lethenteron > Lethenteron reissneri. The sequence goes on from NW_026890911.1 coordinate 9,506, forward strand.
TTACTTACGACCGTGCAAATCTTTCGGTCGTTTTATAACACACTTCCCGTGATCCAATCGAGCTGACATTTTCCACAGACTCGTTGTGCGTGACAATTAATTTTCGTGAAAATTTTTTCCCTAAATTTTACACTGTTTAGGGAATTTTTAAAAAATATTTAATTACCAATTGCTTAATGCTGGCAGACAATCATCTGACCCATAGGTGGCAGCCATCTCAAGCCAGAGGATGAGAGGACTCTAGCCGCCACGCATATAAAGGATTTAGAGTAAAACACTTTGTTTTTACGGGTAAATTTTTAAGCAATACAATCCACGGAAGAAGTAAAAAACAAAGCTTCGGACTATAATTGTTACAGCTCTATTTATAAAAACAAAAAAACACAATCTGAGAAAAATAATGAGTTTATGCTAATCATCATTGTTATGGTGTTTTTGCGAAGTGACATGGTTACGAAGATCAAGTGGTACAAAGCAAACACACACACTGAGTATGCGTTAATGATGACCGAAGGCTTCCGTGAGTGAATTAGATATTAGGGATGTGTATTTTGGAAATTAGCAATAAACAATGAGTACAATCGAGAAATATTATAACCACTAAATTGTCTAAAATTTCATACCCGGAGTTGGTATTCCACCCTCCCAAAAATATATCGGGATGAGCAAAACTATTAAAAAACAGTAAAAGGAAATAAAGATCCCCACCAAACCCTATTAGATGGGAATGGGGTCGGAATCGATTACCATCACCACGTAACAAAGTTAACCACTTCCTCCCCAAATAAACTAAAAACAATCTAAGCCAGCAACAGCCCGAGGCCTTAGCAGAGTTTACCTATGTCAGGTCATGGTGTACCCTTTATATATACGATCTGTACATGTATTCCTATCACCACGTTTACCATGGGTGGAAATGTATAACATGAAAACAAGCCAAGAGTGGCTTATCGTATATAAAAAAGGCAACACCCCCTCGTTTTACAAGAAAAAAGATTTTCCACCAGATTATTATCAGGAGTATTAATTAAAATTACAGTGATGTCATTTATTGAAATAATTGGTGAGAAACGCACACTTATGCTGCAAATTAATTTTAACGCCCAATATGACAAATAATGACACTTTCCCAAAACGCTAAATGAGATGTGCGAGCATTGGCGCGTACTCGTGAGAGGTCTTTGCTAAGTTGTTGCCGTTCATTACGAGCTCTGGAATACGTACGGCTGTCCTTCCTGACAAAAGCTTCCAAGGCGGAGAGAAAGGCTGGGATGAGAAAAGGTTAACTCCCTGCGTACATCAATAGCCATTTTAGTGGATGCTGGCAGATTGTGCTGCTGCTGCTGCTGCCTTTCCACGCGCAAGAAACTTAGTTTGGCTCACAGACATGGCGAATGCAATGCTGCATTTATTGAACGTGTGTTTGTTGAACTTTTTTCACACCATACATAGCCAACCGTGCTAATTGGAGGTGTGTGTATGCATGTCGAGGGAGCGGTAGTGCAGAGGTTAGCATGCTGCGCGATGAGCCCGGTGACCCGGGTTCGATTCAAGCTCACGGTCAACACCAGTGACAATTATCTGAACCGGTCCCGGGCCTCCCGTAGGTAAACATTGCCACTAAAGAGACAAAGGCGGCCGGGCGTGGTGTTGACCACCCACCCCCATCGTGTGCCATGCCGGTCTTCATAGGTGCTCTATTGCCTCAACAGCACTTGCTTCAAAAGTCTGTTAAGGCTATACGAGGGATCTTTGTCTTTGTATCCATGCGTGAAACAGATGATGCGGACAATAAGATTCAGTTGTCTTTCCAAAACGTCACGAAAATATGATTTTCTTGAGAATGAGACATTATATATTCATAACTATGACAATATGGTTCGTTGAATATATACTAAGTTGAGAGGTTTGTTGTTTTTTGCTTTAAAATGTCAGTTCATGTTGTTTGCAAATGACAGAATAAATCAAAAACGTATAGAGAACTTATTAAAGAAATCTGAGATTTTTCAACAATCCACCTGCATTTCATTAGGAAATACCTATGAAATAGCATTTCAAATACAGTAACAACCATAGTATTGAACCAATTATGTCTAAGTAAAGCACTACTTAAAGAACATCTTTTTGTAATTTTAATATACGAATAGTTATTTTTCATGCCGTGCTTTCCTCGTATTAATATCACATCATTACGGTGAAAATATTCACCTAGAAATACACATTTGGATAAGTACATTTAAAAAAAAATTTCGATTTAATGATAAATTAGTAATCTAAGCGCCATTCTCTTTAAGTGAATACTTACAATAAAAACATACTTATGGTATTTTGAGAAATGATTGCCATTTTGATGCAATATAATAAAATGTTTTAATTTATTAATTGATAAATCCGACCCAAATCCTAATATGCCATGAGATTTCATGTCCATGATGTACTCTGGTAAGAAAGGGTGTAGTGAGGCATTGATTTAATTAATATCAATTCTGAAGGTTGCAACACATCATCTAATTGCACGTGTAAGAATCGATGTTTCGTATGTATGCCGTATGTAACGATTCGTATATGCCGTATGTAATATGTTGCCATGACGACTGCAACCACTAGTGGCTGCTGCATTCGGCAACAATGCCAAAAAAAAAAACGAATTGCGACAATTCATCGAATTGCCACGTGGCGTAAAATCGCTGCTACATCTCTACCGGTAAACACTTCAAATAAATTGTGAATTCTAAGAACACCATCTAAAACAGGTGGCTTTGGGTTCAAATTCATTTAGTGGCATTTTACTGCCTTGTGTTGTAGAATCAGCATCATCTCATTTTGTCCCGGTGCCCTGCAAATGAATCAACACCTCTCTAGACCAGAAGCAATGCTGTCTTCAAGTCAAAGACCGATGCTGAATTATTTATAGCGGCAAATCGTATGCAGCCCCGTTCTCCTGAAGTCTGCTTAATACTCTACTTATCTTTACCTCAAGCACAGTAGTTGCCTCTTATACCTTCATATAATCCACTTGTTCATAATTCCAAAACGTGAGGACAAAATTAAAATACATTACCAGCCTTGCTGGCTCCACCAGCGATGCTCAGACTTCCGCTGTTGTAAAAGAATAACATCTGGAAATAAATCTTCATGCAAATGCTATTTTGTATTTATATGGCGACTATCAGAATCATAATAATTACTTAGTTAATAGTGGAGGAATCCGATGAGCTATGAAGCTCATTTTCACAGCACCCCCATCGCTGCCCCCCACCACCCCCACTCGTCCAGTCAGAATATTTTCACAGATGTCTAATAGGGGCAGGTCAGAACGTTACAACAACAAACAATGCAAAAACACAATAAGAGTGCAAAGTATAAGAAAGGTAAGTAAATAACTTGAAAAAATCTAACAAATAAAACTAAACTATTTTTATCTTACCAGGTAAGCCCTCCTGAGCTATTAGCTTATTTTTTTAAAGCGACCTCGCCACAAATAGCTCAACGAAGTTGTTTTTCATGTGGAAATTTATCGCAGCATAATACTTTTATAATGCATGTTTCTAAATTTGGAAGGAAAAACCGGACGACCCAGAAAAAAAAAATCCACGAGACCATGGCAAGAACACACCAACTGCAAATATACAGGCGTCAGGATCGGGGTCGAACCTCCGACCTCCTGCATACCAGGTGAGGGCGATAACATCTTGCCACCATGGTGCCCCTTAAGAAATAAAATGCAACTGCATCTCACGATTCTAGATTTGAAGCTTTCGTGACTGCAAGGATTCATACTCTTAGTTCTTTCGGTAAAGTCACGTAGGTAAAAAATGAAATTAAAATTTATAAAAAATAAAACAATAAAAAACAAAAAATCACGATGCAGCAAATCTGGCTGTGACGGTCCCACCTGATGACGGAGACTTGTGTTGCCTCCGAAACGTCGTGATTTTGTTTTTTATTGTTTTATTTTTTATTAATTTTAATTTCATTTTTTACCTACGTGACTTTACCGAAAGAACTAAGAGTATGCATCTCACGAGTCGGTAGAAAAACCTTGGCACGCATCATGGATGAAAAGGTGGTGTATATAGAAACTGTGAAGAGAAATTAGGCCCAAGGGAGAGGGGGAGAGGCGAGGAGGGAAAGGTCCGGGGCGTGGACTTGTGGAAGGCCAGGGAGGTGACAGCATGGGCAGTTGGGATGGAAGTTCCACATTTACAGTTGCAGTAGAGAAGCAGTAAGTAATCGCAATGGCACGATAATGTACTACCGACATAATAGATCAAATCTGTAAATATATATTTTTACAGTGTTTGCAGTAATTTTATAAACAGTTATAGATGTATGTATCTGTCAAGAGGGATGCAAACTGAATAAAAGCAGTTGAAAGTCTACCTGGGCAGACCGGAATCAAAATGATGCAATCAAGAGGTGGATAAGAGCAAGTTGCAGTGCTTTTGAAAAGGTGAGCTTGATGATGAAACTAACATACCAATGTACCTCCACGAAGGGGTATTTAATCAGTGTATGTACTACCTGCTGTAGATTTGGTTTAGAAACAGTTACGAATAAAAAAGAATTTGAACGAAAACTGAAACATTCACTAAGAAAACGCATAAAAAGATGCACGCTAGGAATTACACTCATAGACACACAGAGGTAAAGATGGATTAGATAACATCTGTAGATGAATGACATCATTAAAACTATTAATAGAAGTATATGGGCTGGCGAAGGACCACCTCACCATAGGAGATGATAGCTGATGGTCAAGAATTCATATTCTTAGGTTTTTCGGTAAAGTCACGTAGGTAAAACATTAAAATTACGTTTGCTTGGTTCGATTAGGGAAGTCGAACTCGTGATGCTACTGTTGGTTTTTGTCGTTAGGCTTTTAGTGGGATCATTTTTAATTTTGGAGCCTAACGACAAAAACCAACAGTATCATCACGAGTTCGACTTCCCTAATCGAACCAAGCAAACGTAATTTTAATGTTTTACCTACGTGACTTTACCGAAAAAACCTAAGCATATGAATCCTTGCAGTCACGAAAGCTTCAAATCTAGAATTGATGGTCAAGAATATTGACAGTGATGTCTAAGGAATGGGAGGAGAGGACATCAACCAAGAATATGGAGTGACGAAATCAGCTCGTGTGCAGGTGCCTAGACGGATGATTACATTTCAGGATTGTGAGAGATGAGTGGAGGTTTGGGGGAGACCATTATTCAGCAGTGGATTGAACATGGCTGGCGATCAAGTTTTGTTTAATGCAGTATCAGGTCTGCCTGTTTTTTGCATTTTATTTTTATTATTTTATTATGTCCATTCTACATGACTTTACCGAAAGAACCAAGAAGATGAATCCCTGCAGTCACGAAAGCTTTAAATCGAAATATTGCAGGCTTGTTAATTATCTTACAGCGTCATTTTAATGTCAATATCATACAACGGGACTTTAAACCTTTCTGATGCAATTGAAAGAGAAAAGCACATTAGGTGGGAAAAATAACTTTTACGTGTATACTTTTTGTTGTTGTTAGGTGGGTTAACGTAAAACCGCGCACGTTGAGACAGCGCTAACATGTGACAGCCGTGAAAAAATAAGAATAATAAATGGCAATAAAACAGGAAGTGTGAAGATGTTCAAGCACCAAATAGAAACCTTTTGCAAGGAATCGCGTCTTCATTAACCGCACGCACTTGTGGTGAACATGCAAACAAAACATGCTCTGATAATCAATGGCATTCTCTTAGGTTTCTTCGGTAAAGTCACGTAAGTAAAAAATAAGTAAAAATGTGTAGGTGTATTATTTATTTATTTCCCCCTACGTGACTTTACCGAAAAAACCTAAGAGTATGAATCCTTGCAGTCACGAAAGCTTCAAATCTAGAATAAATGGCATTTTCTTTGAAACTGATTGGCCTACACCAGAGACAGCCTTCTTTTAGGGCTTAAGTCTCCACCAGTGTCAAGACCACAGAACGCCAAAAGGCCAACAGTACAAAGACAATGCCACACTAACAGAGCATTTATAGCTCGGGGTGAGCAACCATTCACGTTTGCAGGCAACGGCCGCATTGAAAGAACCGGTCACCTTTTTTTTGCACAAGTACAACAACAACACCAACCTTGTACAATGTACCGGGCTTAATAAGGGAAGCAAAAGTGCCGCAGAATAAATACCACGTGGCAGAAACACCCAGCGCTTGTGTACGAGTGAATGCATTGTGATGCAACGTCCCCTTGAAGAAAAACATGAGAAAGTGCGATGAAGTTGTTACTGTCACCAGGAGGAGCAGGAGGAGGGAGGACCACCTCCTGTGATTGCCAATTCTTTTCGGCGGGGCACTCGGTGGAAACAAATAAGGCCGGGTCTCCCTTTTTTAACGCTCTCTTCCTATTGTTTTCCCCCTATAAAGACACAACACCCGGTTCATCCTCCTCCTCCTCCCCCACTATTGTCACACATTGAGTTTGTGGGAGTAGGCACTGGTGGGGGATTACAAGCTTCCTAATGGGTTTACAACTGCTTAAAGCAAACAAAGAGAGGAGGGGGGCGGTGACTTCAACTCAGTCCTCTGCCTTGCTTTTTACTGACCCTCAATCTCATCGGTGTGGATGAGCTACTCAGCTCCTCCGAAGTGAAAACAGGGGGGGGGGGGGCGGCGATTACTACACCAATTTGCTTGCACGTCCCAATCATTGCACCATCTCGTAAGCACCGATTTAGAAGACTGTTTTGGTCACGTGACAGGTTTCATGATGTCTTTGCTGTTTCCTTGCACAGTATCGTGTTAAATGCAGAATAATTCGTACGTGTGTTTGGAGGATCGGTGGTACGGTGGTTAGCGCACCAATTGCTTCCACGTCCAATCATTGGCACCGTCCCGTAAGCACCGATTTAGAAGACTGTTTTGGCCACGTGATAAGCTTAACTTTGTTTTTGTCGTTTCCTAAAATAGTGTCAAATGCAGAATAATCATACATGTGTTGGGAGGATCAGTGGCACGGTGGTCAGCGAAGTGTGCGTAGAACCCAGCGGCGGGAATTCTATTTCCCGGTCGCGGCTAACATCAGTGGGGAGTGATATCTGAGCTGGTCCTTTGGCAGTGCTTCATCAAAACCACAATGATCAGTGTGGTGAAGTATGGTTAAGCAACCCCCCCCCCTCCCCCATGACCCACACATAGTGGGGAAGGCATTTCTTCCAACAGTGGATTGACAAAGGGCTGTTAAAAATAATTCATACATGCATTAAAATATCTAATTGAACAATTCTGAAATTCCATATCATAATCCGATTCTGATGCTGTATTATCTAGTGTTCGTAAAACAAAAAATGGACTTTAGCTACTTTAAACTGTCTTTAACCACAGGCAAAATTCCCATGGGTGTTTTGCATAACAATCTAACGCGTACGAAATAAACGAGGAACTTTTATCAATGGTATTTAAACAACTGGAAACGTACCTACGCACATTTTGGGCCAATTGATGAAGCATATCCAATTGACACATCATTTGATGATCTCATTTCACATATATTTAGGTCTGTTTTGAACACCCATCTCTTTAAAGTGGCCTTCCCCCTCTCTAGTTTGGTCGGTTACCCCTGGTTCTGTTTTGGTTTCCTGCTTTTCATGCATTACGCATTGGGATTCTAGGATTGACTGCGCATGATACATTTTTATCGTTATTTATAAATACGAACAAAACACTTTTTTTTTTTACAATGGTGTTTTACAATGGAAATGGAGAAATATGTTCACATGCAAAAACATGCGCACAATATTAGTTCACAAATGCTGGCGTTAAGAAGCCATTCTCGCAAAAAGGGTGGCTTTTTTGCTTGACCACGTACGCTGATATTTTACAGCCCTCAGTAAAAATCCACTGCTGTATGCGTGCCTTCTCAAGCCATGTCGGTCATCAAACACAAATGACTAAAACCAACACATTTGTCATTAATACTGTGGCCTTAACAGGACACGCATATAATGGGCATAGTATTGGGTAATGGCCCTTTTTCAAAGCACTTAAAGAGGCCAGAGACAGAGTGGATAATAGAGATTGGAGACCGCACTTCATACCATGGCGCATGATGAAGAGAATTACATTTTAAAAAAATATTTCCTAATGAACAGTTTCTAAAATTGGAAAGTGAAAGCACTGCGAAATTGGAATGATATTGGAATGTGAAGTTACGTATTAAGAGCTATTGCGTAAGAGACAACCCCTCAAATAATCAAACATGCATTCAACTGCAATAAACAACATATCTCAGTGTTAATCGTATTCACATGCATATTTTTTTGTTCTAATTGTACAGAGATTAAGCCGGTGCAAAAAGTGCACACGTTGTGTACGCTGTGTTCGCTTTCAACATTAAGACACATCTTAATAAGAGAAACTAATCGAGGTTTTTCTATCTTATTCAAATAGATGTTCCTCATTGTGGGAGTGAATTAAGGATATTTGGTGGTTCAGGACGCGTGCACAACAATTACATACGCAGTGAGAAAGAGCATCCAGATAATCCGCATGTTTATCAACTAGTTATTCGCTTGGAGTTGCGCGGGCGATGGCTTGTTGCGATGCTATCAATGCTTTAGGGTTGTCTTAATCACCTCTCTTTGATTTCTTTAGTGTTACACTTTATGAACTTTTGGAAAAGACCGATGCAATTATACCTTTGGTCAGCGAAAGTTTTACGATCTTGGCCATCAGCATCCTATTACCAACGTCCATCCCAACACAAAGCAGGGTGGGGGGGGGGGCTTCACCGATCACACGAGGTGGCTGCTCTTCGAGGCCTGCGACATGACCTACCGAGGGGGAGAGTAAGAACATTTAACCACCTGGTTCCACCAGCCCACAGGGGATTATTGTGTCTGTCCGTCGTGCATCCAAAAATGGGAGGGGTGGGGCTGGGTGGAGAGGTGAGGGTGGGGAGGGGCTGGGTGGGGAGGGGCTGGTCACCCCGTGGTGCCCTTATAAAACTCAACGTTTAACCTACTCACGCCGGCTTGTGCCCATCCTCAGTCGGCCATATTTGCGGAATACACCACGCCATCGTTGACCCTGGCCATTGACCGAGCAACCCAACGTTCCTACCAGCTCCCTCCGCGGGAATGTGTTACCATTCACACAGACAATAATTTACATCGTGAAAGCACTGCGATGAACAGTAAGTATTTAACAGCAATTAAGAACGTGTCATACTGTTATCTTCCTCCGCAAAAAATATTTGCCAGAAGGTAAGGGTCAAACGAAGCGGAATATCTCTATCTAATAAGGTAATGGTGCAGCCACTGTTGGCGATAGGGCCCTTCACTAGGGGGAGTTCTAGAGGGCCCTGCTATAGAGGACTTGTGGCCTACTCTTAAACGCTGGTCAGATATTTTTGAAGGGGTGAGAGTTAACCACACTTGATCTCACCACAGGTGACGTATTCATTGACTGTGGTGTACTCGTTTATACTGCCCAGTGGACAGAGGTGAAGAGGATATTTAATAAAATCTGGATTGCAAGTCCACTGTGCCAACCATTGCACGAAGACAGCATCCCAATGAATATTTTTTTCTAACGTCACCTAAATGTAATTCATGTGCTCCATAAATTCATTTCTTTAGTCGAGTATTATAAGCAAAATGACACGTGTTTCGATATTCCTTAAAACAGAGGAAATGTAAATAAGATCCTAAAATTTTCAAGTTCAACACATTGAGCACAAGCATGCAAAATTAAATAAGTGGGTTTAAAAAACACGCATTCAATATTTACTTTCAATCGTCAAACGTGCCGTTTGTGTTCGTTACCTTCATTTTCACAAACTTGGATTTGACCTCACGTCGATTAACCATATCTATTCTTTCAATGGGTTGTTATACTGCTTACATAATAGCTTAATTATTGACACCATTAGTCATATTACTGTACAAGCATCAACGATATGTAAACATTTGGCATTTAAGTTATTCGACTATTTAGATACATTTCCACGTGATAAGCCACTTCGTTGAGCTATCATGTGACCAGGTCGCTTCTGAAAATAAGCTAATAGCTCAGTGGGCTTTACCTGGTAATGAATTTTATTTTGATTTGTATATTTTTTCAAGTGATTTGTTTACCTTTCATATACTGTGCACTCCTAGTGGTTTTTGCGTTGTTTGTTGTTGTAACGTTCTGACCCGCCCCTACTGGACATCTGTGAAAAATTGCTTCATAGCTCATCGGATTCCTCCAGTATGAATATATATTCCGATTCGCCAATAGGCTTCATTGGTGGGGGGGGGGGGGGGGTGTCTGGTAAACCGAGGCCCAATGCTATTGTGCGAGTTGATGAAGAGTGCCTTCTAGTGTATTTCTAGGGTCTATGCTTGCGCCAGCAGGCAAACCCTAGCGGGAAGAAACCTGGACCCTGCCTTACTGACAAACGGCCCACTCTGCCACGAACACCTCCCCCCCCCCCCCCCCCGGCACAATCGCTCGCAGGGTTTCCCGCGCCTGCTGTTGGCGAGCAAGTGCGCAACGAGGATCAGAGGTCGCAAACGGGTTTTGATTCCTTACCCGTACCCGGCCGCACCAGGGTCGCAAACGGGTACCCGTACCCGTTTCCGGCCGTACCCGTACCCTACCCGGCCTGGTACGGGTAGGGTACGGGTATCGGGTACCTGATTGCGACCTCTGGGATGAAGCAATGTTGCAGGCGCGGGTGGGTTGATTCTAGGAACTTGAATTGTGAGAAGAGACAAGACGTTGAAAAATGAGTGACAAACGGTTACTCACCAGTGACTCACGGCCTACCCGTACCCGGCCGCACCAGGGTCGCAAACGGGTACCCGGGTACGGGTATCGGGTAGCCGGGTATCGGGTAGGGTACGGGTATCGGGTACCCGGTTGCGACCTCTGACGAGGATGCAGAGCGCGGAGTGAAAGAGGGAAGGGTGCGTGTCTATGACAACTTTTTGGAGTGTGGGGCCCAATGTCTGTTTTTAATGTTGAGTTGTTGCTGTGGTTGTTGAACGATGGAAAGTAATACGCCGGCGCATTACCGAATTGGGAATTAGGCCAGCGCACGAAGTGTTACACGTGTGAAAAAGTGCCGTAGTATGATCTAGTATTAAATAATTAAGTAAAAGGATTTGAGTTTAAATGTTATTAAATAAAATATTTACGGACTCTTTCTACGCAGGATAAATTATAAAGTTATTTATATTAGTACTTAATAGTATTTACATGTACTGAACGTTCTGGCATAAAATATACACAGTAGCCACTAATTTAGGCCATTTATGGCAGTTTTAGAAATATTGAAATGCAAAGTAAGCCAATTTTTTGCATAAAAACTAGCACGATGACGGAAGCAGCACTGGAACAGCCCCAAAAGCAAAATGTTGCCAATCTACATCTCTGCATTGTTGACGCAAATTCGAAATTATCAACAATTATGCTTGAAACAACACCTGCCTGGTTACCATTGATTAGTAAATTTACCTCTCATTAATGCACGTCCACATGCTAATGATTTAGACACGCCAATTATTTCACGGCATGAGAGAAATATGCTTCAGACCGTACCTTGGCGAACGGCAAGACGTGCACAAATTAGTTAATTACTTTACACTGATCTTGCCAAAATAATAATTCCCTGCCAGTCTTAATTGAGAGAATACCCCGCCAACATGCAAAGGATTCAAATTAAGCCTCAAATTAAACTCGGATGGGGCGTTCGTGGCATTTAAGAGAGCCGTAAACTCCATTACAAATCGCGCTGCTGGATTATTTTTACCGTGATGGCAAAAGCCATGAATGTACTTTTAACATTGTGAAAAAAAAAACATCCAGGCGGCACATGGGGGGGGGGGGGGGGGGGGGGTAGGGGAGGTGGGCTACCACTGAGCTTGTGTTTTTTCCCCTTCCATGTTTCATGATGTTAATAGGGGGGCCGGTCGAGATATGCGGGGGGGGGGGGTCACTCTGGACCATGGGGGAGTTGCGGTGGGGGGGGGTGGAGAGTAAAGAGTTAGGGAGCCGGCAAGGGGCTGTGGGGGGGGGCGCTCGGGGGGTACACAGACACATAGAGAGGTAGTTGTGTTGGAAACAGCTGGGAGGAGAGAGTGGGGGTTGGCGGTGAGGGGGGATTAATGTGGTCCTGGGGTCTGACACAAGTTTTCCCAGCAGGGGCACAGGGCCCCCCACCTGCAAGAGACAGCCATGGCCATCGGCCACTTGTGCCGGGGGTGGCGGGGGGGCACCCACGCTGACATTTCTGCAGCCGTGTGCTCCCTGTCGACCGGTAACTTGGCGGCATTTCGCAAAGTGCAGAGGAGGCCGGGAAGGAAGACTTCGAAATGTTTCTAAGCAAAAGCATAAATACACCATTACCAGGCACAAGGGCAAATATGAGCTGCACGCTCTGTGCATTGCGTGCTTTATGAAATATATACTGGTATACACTAAAGCATTTATTTATTCTGCAATTCATGGCTCTTAAATATTTCAACTCTTGTTAATTTTGCAAGGGATTTTTTTTTTCTTCTCGCTGCACAGTTTTAGCACGTCTCACACTTCCAATACGTCACGTCGAACAACTATACATTGGGTAGCAGATATTTTAAATGAAGAGAGATGGCTTTTATTTACAATCGCCTTCGCGTCAAGTTGCACGGCATTAATTGGATGTACGTATTACGCTTTCAAAGGACTGGCTTGCAAATTATAGTCACTCACAACAGGCTTGACGAATTTTAGTTTCTATTGTGGAAAGTTTACATTTATAGAATTAAGAAACCGTGCAGAAGAACACCACATGTTCACAGGTGGTCAATGTGACAGGTTTGCGATATTTGTCACAAGCCCAACCACACTTTTTTGTTTAAAGATAACGGCACGCTCGCACGATCAAATTTTGGATCATCGCCATTTTATTCAAACGAAAAGAAGCAGAACGTACTTTGTATTTATTTTAATGCTCACGGCCACGGTCGCCGCATTACTTTCACGACCTGACATATTTACCGCTTGCGGCTTTCACGCCCACAAAAAAAATGTATTCCAAAGAAACAAAAAACGCGGTGCGGAAAACGCCGAAATAAAACTTTGAATGGTACCGAGAAAATGGCCGGCGCATGCTCCGAGCAAGGCAAGAGGGGCAAATGGCGGCCGTGTTGGCGTGGCATCCACACACAACCATGGCAGCAAGACAAAACGGTGCTTGTGCTGTATACACTTGTAGGCACAGCATGCAATATCACGCCACCGCCTGCCTAGCTGGAGAAATGCGGGGCGCAGCAAAAGGGGAGCGGGATTTTTTTTTTGGGCCGAAGCACACGCGCTTCTGCGGAGAGACGCAGAATGGAAGAGGAAGAGATGGGAAATCAGAGACGAGATGGACAAGCCGACCCTGTAAAGGGAGCGCGAGCGACAAAACAGGGGAACAGAAATAAAAGTGGCGAAAAAAGGTTGGGGGGGGCGACAAGCTGTGAATAGAGGCTGAGTGACGGTGGGAGGCAGGCGGAATGGGGAGAGAGAGAGGCGGGCGAGAGAGACAAGGGAAGGGTGTGGGGATAAAAAAAAAGCAGTGCGGAAAGAAATGCAATAGCTAGCCGCTTGCTTCGTAAAAATACGCGCGATTCTTGGTAAAAACAACAAACGCAACTTTTAATCATTTTAAATGTATAAAACACATCTACCTATGTTTCATGTTCAGAGCGAAATTAAGCAAGTGTAATCCCGATTCGGAGAGCGCTTCTGCGTATTTCTTTCAGATGCAGGGATGAGGCGTGAAGCCGAGTCGAGCATCCACAATCTGCATGGTCTGCCATCTAAATATGCATACTGTAAGCAGAGGCAGGGGCCTGGATTTTGAATGAATACTAATTTGGCTCCACCCATACATCCGAGATAACACGGGCATATGCGATGGATAATATGGCCTCTGAATTTATATTAACTGCAGTTTGATCACATATTATTTCTAAGCAGATAAGTATCACATTTGAGCATTTTCTTTGCCTTTTTGGACAAACGTTCAAAATAATACAACGCCGTTATTGGCAGCCTTTTGAAATGTGCTCCATTATCAGCAGTGTCCAAGGGAGCCCGCTCTGGCTTCAAACAGATATTTTTACCTCGGCTGCCGTGAGCCTGATATATGTCATTTAATGATGTAGAGACTGTGCGATAAAAGGTCAGGGAACGGTGCAGCCACCTACTCTATTACAGTGCGGATAGTGTTGGCTTCAGCTAAACACGGTGCTTTGTTCTTCACACTACCACTTCCATAAAAAGCAGCACGTCTGAAATTCAACAATTTTTGAGCGGGCCTTTTGAATCACCCGAGCCCAAAAAAACAACACGTTTCATACTCACGTTCGTATTTTACTCTCTCTCGAGAGAGAATATTTTGCGACATGACACAAGAGCGACTTTTTTTTACAAATAGAAATATCTACATATATATTTGATAATTGTGGTGGACGACAAAACATAAATGTTCATACAATTAAAAGTTTCCAACTTATAGATTACCACTGAGAATATAAACAATGAACTCATTGTCTCTGTCAAAAAAATTGTGTTAAATAGCAGAATACAAGATGCATTTTAAAAAAATATTTGGCCATGTGGTTGTTTCAGTCTCATTTTCTCTCTTGTACCCTGTTCCTACTCACTGAAAACCTTTTCCTCCCCCTTGCTCTTTCTTACCGCACTCCCCATGGAAGGGTCTACAGACTGTTCGCTCAAGGACAGAGTCAGATTTGGAACTGTCAGTCATTCTGAGCTATAGGGATTGGGCTGCCTCATGAAAACACAATTGTATATTACGGTCCACATGTGGGGCCTATGCTAATTGGCCTTATCATACACCATGCAATTTATTCGACATGTTTTACTTTAGTCATAGTCTTATCGTCTAGCTGACAACCTGTGGATTTAGTGAAAACTACAGATTTTATGTTGTCATTCTCCTAGCCCAGTCGAGTAATGCAGTTAAAAAAATTAAGGCCACCCTTAGTTGTAAAATAAATGTTGGCGTGAAGGGCACGCAATGTCTCCCAGTCGTTCAAATATTATTGGGTCAGCCAATGAGTGAACTTAGTCAATGTTTTTTTCTATTCGTACATATAAAGCCAATCATCATCTTTGGTCTCTCTAAGTGAGCTGCTGTGCCTTAACACCGTTCGAGTCTGCGTCTTCGTTTTCAACTCGTTAGCATCGTCTCGTCAGTCAGCCGCGCTTTCGTCTAGGGTCGTCACGCTTGATCATCTGCTCAGAGTCAGCGTCGACTAACGAAAGAACACCCCACCTTGTTGACGAATATTTTCATCACTAATTCCACGAAACTAAATGAACGCTGGTGTAAAACAAAAAATCCTGTGAAATTCGTCCGTATATTTGTGGGCGCTTCGACATTCAGGCAGCCCATCCAGTTCACGTGCTCAATACATTTTAATTTTGTCTACCCCACAAAAGCTTTGGCATTTAGAAAAATCAAGCAAAATTTGAAATGTAAAAAGTTATAACATCGGGATATCTATTAACTTTAAGTCACTCATTCTGCTCTGCCGTCCCCTTCAATCTGGAAGGAACTGCCTTCCCCAAGCCATCTGTGTTGCTGACTCCCTGCCCCGGTTCAAATCTCAGGCTTAAGGCCTTCTATTTTCGCCTTGGCCTGTGACCGATTTCCTCGACAATATAATCACGTTTCTGGTCAGCGTCTTGACAAGCGGTCACATTTAAACACTATATACATCCATAGTATTGCATTGTTTGTATGTATGTAATGTACGCATGCTATCTGTTCATAGGACATGTATTGAAATGAGTCCATTGCTTACAGATGTGTATCACGTGTGAATATTTAACCGAACATCGAATTCCTAAATATTAACCCTCGGCAGGACCAAACTATATATAATACACACCGAAACCACAATGTGGTTATTTTATGGTTCATTATTTGATTATATTTTTAATCCACATTACTGTATGTAAACATACATCTATGAGCAATAAGCTTTGGGGCGCTAACAAAACCATCAGAGGCTCATGTAAGGAATTCCACTTGAAATGCATTCTTGAAATAAAGAAGCCGATTTCCAACCAAATCATCAGCAATACTGCATAAATCACTGAGTTACATTACAAACCTTGACGTACCGCATTTCTTATACTTTATGCTGTGTGTGCTTGTATTACGCTGCAGGCTTTGAAATGTTTTTAATGAGAATAATGCATGATTGATGTGATTCTAAGAGATAGGGTCCACTCGGGTTGAAATGCGGGGTTTCACTGCAGCCTTCAAACTTATAAAAGGTGGATTGCAACTTGGAATTTCTAAGCAATTGTGAATATTTTATAAAATAGAGGCATCATTACTTTCGACATTTTTCAGTTCTATTTTTGAAAGGGTTTTGTCTGAAATCTGAATGATTTCTTGACAATGAATACCACAAAGTCTGGCCTATTTTTTATTTTAAAAAATGCATTCATAATCGCACATATCAGGAGAGGAAAATATTGTTTCAATCATACATCATCGCTAGCCACGATCGATCCACTGCTGGATGAAGGTCTCTCCAAGCTGTCGCCATCGCTCACGACCCCTGGGATGCAGTGATCCGCCGAGCGCTTGAACCACGAGCCGATTCCATCGCTCCATCTCCAATTTTAACATGCCTGCTATAAAACGTCGCCTTTATGTAAAGTACAATGTAACAGGAAATGTAGAGCAATTTCTCCAATCTGTAGATTTCTAACTTACTAAAGTTGACTACAGAGACACGGGGAGGACAAGGTTCATACAGTATTGAGTCTTTGATTAAGAAAAATATATAAATATAAAGCAGAATAAATTCACCTGATGTCATTCTTTGTGGGAGATGGTCACATTCATGTAGGACTTTGATGTATCCGCAGTGCAAGAGGACAGAAGAATAAAGTCAAATATCTCAGATATTTTGATTTAAAGCTTCGTGACTGCAGGGATTCATCTTCTTGGTTCTTTAGGTTAAGTCACGTAGAAGGGAAATAATAAATAATAAAAATAAACATTATAAAATATTTTATTATTTTATTTTTATTATTTATATTTCCCTTCTACGTGACTTTACCGAAAGAACCAAGGAAGATGAATCCTCTTAGACGCTTCCCATCCCCGTGACTGTCACTCCATCACTTTCCTTGACCATCGCCCCCCCCCCCTCCAGCGATGTGTACTGCACCGGCCCCGCCAACTCTTCTTAACACTTTGAATCATGTCCTTAATCTGCTTACGTTCCTAATCCTATCAAATCGCACAACTGCCCTAATATTGTACGTGTAATGATGTGCGAAGCGTTAGAATTTGCGTCAACATTGTGGAGATGTAGGATTGGCCTACAATTTGCTTTTGGTGGCTGTTACAGTGCTGTTTCCGTCACAGTGCGAGTGTTTTATGCAAAAAATTGGCTCTACTTCCATTTCAATATTTCTAAAACTGCCATCAACGGGCTAAATTAGGGCTACGTGTATATTTATATCACAAATTTCAGTACATGTAAATACTATTAAGTACTAAAAAATAACTTTATAATTTATCTTGCATAGAAAGAGTCTGTAAATATTTTATTTAATGATATTTAAACGCAAATCCTTTTACTTAATTATTTAATGCTAGATCATACTACAGCACTTTCTACACGTGTAACACTTCGTGCGCTGGCCTAATTCCCAAGTCGGTAATGCGCCGGTGTATTACTTTCCATCGTTCAACAACGACAGCAACAACTCAACATTAAAAACAGACATTGGGCCCCACACTCCTCGTGAGTCTGGACGTTTGTTATATTGGGACAACGAAAGTGCTTGTACATTCACCCTTTGTGCCTTGTAATACTCTTCCATTAAAACGTGTCCCATCCACTTGTGCAAGTGAGCTCAGCTGATGAGACTGAATATCCAAACTGATCCAGAGTTTGCTTGTAGTAAACCAATGCTGCTGAATATATATGCACTCCCAGAAGGACTGATGATATGCGTGGACGACACTTTACATTCGTATGCGGAGAGACAAATATGCAAATGTGGCGCACTGCCTTAAATATTTTGGGGCTTATATTCTCCACATGACGCTTCCTAAGAGGCATGTATTAATACGTGTCGGAATGTTTGCATGCAACAAGTTTGCGGTTCATGCCAAGACTATTGTGGAACAATATTCGTTAATTTGCTCAACCTTGTAACAACGCTCAATCCGCCTAGTAAAAGAACACCAACAAACTCAGATAATGGAGCACAACAATAAAAAAAATGTAAAAAATTTGTTTTTTCTTTCGATTTACAAAGTCACAGGTTAATGAAGAACAGGTATTTTCATTTGATTCTCTTTCTTATTTTCATTGGGTCTTCTTTAAAATAAAAAATCTGATTCTAAAATTAACGAGGTCTTGGCTACAGCTGAGCTACAGTTAAACACCAATGATAATGGGTGTAATCTCCAGCGAAACATGCAAATTTGTAAAAAAACGTGCTTCCTTTTTAACATTTCTGGTTTGTTGAAAAAACAAATCATTGGAAAATTTGCCCACGTGAC
>NW_026890912.1:0-17196 GCF_015708825.2 Lethenteron reissneri
GCTAAGCGAGTAGCCATGAAGGCCGGCACCAGCCCGGACGCCCTTGTCTTACTTGACACGCGCATACACGGACACGTACAACCACTCGCGCACATTTGAAGCGTACAAATAGCACACGCGTGTGACTCGATGCCCGACACAAACACATTGATGTTCGGCGCTTAAAGGAAAAACGCGATGTGCGCGCGGTGCACGCAAAGGCGAGCAAGCATCCGGCGTTCCCCACTAAGTGGCGGTGACGTGCCAGGCTAGGTGCACTTTGAGAACAGTGAAGTGCCCAAGGCTGTCTAGATCCGGAGGTACGATTGGGTGACTGAGATGGCTGGCAGATGCACCAAGTGTGTCGCCCCACTGTGCCAACTTTTGCTGCGTTTTAATTGCCCGGCGCTCCTCCGCTCGTTGTTGTGAGCGTCGCTCCTCTGCCCTCTATTATTGCTGGAGGACGACTGCTTCCAACTGCCCGTAGCGTCCTTCACGAGCCTCCTGCAACAGAGGCCGATCGTGACACCGTTAGTATCAAATCACCCTAACTCTTCTCTCGCCCGTGTCGTACCCGTTTAGTGCTGGCATGCGGTGGCTGAGCATGCGGGCGCCATGACCCAGCCAACGCATCCTCGCCTGCCGGAGGAGCTCACCGATGGGACTGTGTCCAGATCTTTCAAGGATCTGTGAACTCCTCACACTATAATTGCAGCCTTGTTAAACCCAAGATAGATCCTAGGCAGGCCAATCGGAATGTTTCAAATCGGCGAAGATGTCCACGTTTCGCGAGCATAGAAGGGAGGGAATAACGGTGACACCCCAAAGCTTCGTGTGGAGCGACATGCCAGGGAGCTTCCACCCATCTTTACGCAGCTGATAAAGATAATGACACTCGACTGATTCGGAGTGAGACATCCGCTGCCAAACCGGAGCCGGTCAAAAGCGCACCTCCCAGGCACGGAAACTTCTCCACTCTATCCACAACTGCCCCATCACTCATGGAGAGTTGAGAGGGTGCAGAATGTGATGGCATTCCCAGGCAGGTGCTTAGCTTTTTGGGGCTGATGTTAAAGCCCCTTCTCTAAGCGGTATGTGCCAGGTGCAGCAATTAGCGGATCATCAGCACACGTAACATAGTTGACCAATAAGGAGCCATCCCTTGACCGTACCAGGGCATCTATCAAGGCTCCGACTCAGAATGTGTATTCATTCTGGAGGAATCCGATGAGCTATGAAGCTCTTTTCACAGATGTCCAGTAGTTTCACAGATGGAAATTCACGCACCCGTGATGTTGTGTGGATGCGCTGATGCCAGAACAGCGTGTTGGTGGTTACAAGCCCACGGACTGCATAGTGTGCATTTAATACATACGCACAGAAAGAACCCCCGTATAGCCTTAATAGACTGTTAGCGAGCACCTATGAAGGCCGGCACGGCACACGAGGGGGTGGGTGGCCAGCACCACGCCCGGTCGCCTTTGTCTTCCAAGTGGCGATGTTTTTACGCACTGCACCAGGTACTCATTTGAGGGGGTCGACCTAAGGGAGGCCCAGGACCGGTTAAAATAATCGTCACTGGTGTGGCCGTAAGCGGGAATCAAACTCGTGTCGTCGGGTTTGTAGCGCAGCGCGCTAACCGCCGCGCCACCGCTCCACACACGCACAGACACACGCACACATACACTTATTAAATGGGTGTTAGATGATGCATGCCATACATAAGTTCTGTAATGTGCAGACGTGCAGAATGTGTACAGAGAAAAGTGTGTGCGTCGTCAATTTGTATATATCAACACGCGCAGACACACACTTGACATACACAGACACACACATTGACATACACAGACACACAAATACACGCAGACAAAGATCCCCCGTATAGCCTTAACAGACTGTTGGGACAAGTGAACCTTATGGCGTTACCCCGGGGTACCACAGTAGCTCTCGCGTAATGTTCGTGATGCAGTCATTTTTAGTCTGTGACGATGCGGCAATCGACTCATCTCGACAGCTGTACTCACGATGCACCACCACCACGGTGCGTACCGCGAGCGTTCAGGGTTTCGGCGCAATCGCCCTTGCTGCGTTTCGACATCGCGGAGTGTGGCACCGATGTAGGATTGAGTGGTACCCCAGTCGCGGAGTTAAGTACACCCCTGGGAAAAATAGTGTCCCAGAAATAACATTTTAATTGCCTCGGCCGTTTAGTATTATTTGGTACTCCGGGGTACCACCATGAGGATCAAGTGCTGTTAGAGAGCACCTATTAAGGCCGGCACGGCAGGCGAGGGAGGTGGGTGGCCAGCACCACACTGACCGTCTTTATCTCCCGAGCGGAGATGTTTATAGATCGCATCAGGTTCTCATTTGAGGCTGAGTCGACCTATTGGAGGCCCAGCACCGGTTCAGATATAATCATCACTGGTGTTGGCCACGAGCGGGAATCGAACTTGGGTCGCCGGGTTCGGAGTGCAGAGTGCTAACCACCACACTACCATTCCCCAGAGAAACACAAACTCATGTACATACACACACAAGAACACATACAGATACACATAGAGGCAGACACACTCGTGCCAGGCTAGGTCTGTTTCAAGGCCACGTGAAGTGTCGAAGGTTCGCTGGCAGGAGGTCATGGGACAGACCCCAGGTGCAATGGGCTAACCACAACACACAGAATGGGTGTATGGGTCATGCACATAACAGTACAGGCCTTTAGAGTCTGGCTTAAAGAGCTTTATATGTCATCGGATTCCTCCAGTATAAATACATATTCTGATTCCGTTTGCAATCACCTACGGAAGCCAGCGCAGTGCACACAGTTGGACGATGGTGTGGGCCGTATTACGCCCGCCGCCTTTGTCTTCCCAATGCTGATGTTAGTCAACAACAGAACACTGCATACTCATTTAAGGCTGAATCGACAAAACGGGATGCTTTTGACCCACTTCAGATATATGACTCGCCACCAATGTATGTGAGTCATGACATGGGAATCCAACTCAGTTTTGCCGAGTTCGTAACGGCCACTGCGCCCCACTGAGATCAACCATCCGTGAGATTAGTTGATCTCATGAATACCATCACGCATCACCGTGCGTTAAGGACAGAGCGATCCCCTAGGGTACACGGGGAATTGGGGCCATAGCCCCGAGCCCCGCGCTTTGGGGGGCCCCCGTGATGGTTGATCTCACGAATGCCATCACGCAACCACTCTCAAGCCGCCACGCTCACCGCAGTCTTACAATTGTAATAAACCCCGTTGAGACAACGTCGGGAATTCAGAATTCTTTATTAAGTTTCGTCCACAGCTCTCACTTCTTCCGTTCCTCTATGGCTCCTTCACGCTGTTGGCAGACAGCGTGAGAGAGAGAGACTGCCGCGGCCCGCCACGTGGCAGGCTCCGGACCACGGCACCAGCCACGTGACTTCCACCTTTTTCCTCCACACTCTGACCACGTGCTGTCCTTCTCCGCCCCTTTTAATCCCTGGCCCACGTGATGCCCCGCAGCCAATCCTCAGCCACATCCCTGGAACTTTCTAGAAGCCACTGTACAGCTCCAGGGCCAAGCCCCTAACTCGACTCTCCATTGGTTGCAGGCTGAAGCCAGCAGAGCCAATCATCATCCTCCAGGCGTAGCCTTCCCATTACATCAGGGCCACGCCCTGGCTCGACTCCCCATTGGTTGTGGGCTGAGGCCGGTAGAGCCAATCATTATCATCCAGGTGTAACCTATTTATCATCCAGGTGTAACCTCACATTACACAATCGTAAGGGTTACATCTGTCATAACAGGTTGAGATCCCACCGCTGTTTTGGTAAGGAAACAAGGGATTGGCCAAGGGGTTTTAAATGGGGAAAAAGGCGGGAAGGAATAAATCAATCTTGGTCGGCTAAAGGCGGGGGAGAGAGCAAGAGACGGAATTGGGGACGAGGAGGAGAATGCGGGGTTTAGAAGGAAGCTTCCAGGAGGGTCTTTGGAGGAATGGGGAAGAGAGGATAAAGAGGAGGAATGACATGAGCGTGGAGCTCTTGGAGAGATGGCTTCCTATGACTGTGTGCGTCTTCTCATGAGGGAATTGAATAAAGCCCTTAGCTAAAGGTTGCCTCATGTGTGGACCTCCTTTCACCTGGAGGCAGCGGGGGATCACATCTCGTCCCACCTGAAAACTCAACGCCAAAGAGAGTCCACGGATGCCTGGGAGGATGAGGAGAGAAACAAAATGGAGGGGCCAGACTCCCCCCCTCTTCCTTGGCATGCTCCTGGGGCCCCGGTATCAAGAGCCGGCCCCAGCGACCCCCAGGCCCCAGTCATGGTGGTCAACCTCCGCTGGAAGAAATTATGGACTGGCTTGTGGAGGAAGTCACACCTGCAGCAGCTGGTATAGGGAAAAAGAAAACCCCCAGGGGGCAATTTCAGCCGCCCTTGCTACGTCCCGCTGATGGGTCGCCGCCACCGCTCATGCCTACGTTGCCACCGCCTCCACGGACCTCGAGCAAGCTGCCGCAGTCGGCCCCACACAGCCGCCGATGCTGCAGCCGCTGCCATACACATATGATCGAAACCACCTGGGAGCGGCCGCTCATGCCGCCACTTTTATGCCACCAGCGCCCGCCGCGAATTTCAGACACCCTGCCACTGCTGCCCAGGATCTGCCCCCGTCACCGCTACCCCAGCGAGAAGACACCGCGCCTTCTGCATCAACGCCTGTGGGCAGGCCAGCAGCAACAGGAGATGTAAACGGAAAGAGAGACGTCTTCGACCGCCCCAGAGCTGTGGGAGAGGACATTTTCCGGTGGTCCTCGTTAGAAAAGAATCTGACAGCTCATAGCGGGTTTTTTTGTGTGGATTTTCAAGGACTGAATAAAGAGACATTGGCGAATGCATAACCCTTGCCACATATTGACATTCCTTAGATGCGTTCGCAGGGGCCACATTTTTCAGTGCCCTGGACCTTTCATCCGAGTTTTTTCAGCTTCCCCATGACTCTAATTTGGAACCTAAAATGGCTTTTAGAACACCTCAGGGGCTGTTTCAATACAACTGCATGCCAATGGGGTTGCAGACGGCACCGGCAGCGTTCCAGAGGTTTATGGAGCTTGTATTAGCTGGATCTGCAGCAGGACACATGTCTCATACGTCTAGACCAGAGGTCGCAAACGGGTTTTGATTTCCTTACCGTACCCGTACCCGGCCGCAACAGGGTCGAAAACGGGTACCTGTACCCTACCCGATACCCGGCTACCCGTACCCGGCCGGGTATCGGGTAGGGTACGGGTACGGGTACCCGATTGCGACCTCTGGGATGAAGCCATGTTGCAGGCGCTGGGTGGGTTGATTCTAGGAACTTGAATTGTGAGAAGAGACAAGACGTTGGGAAATGAGTGACAAACGGTTACTCACCAGTGACTCATGGCCAACCCGTACCCGGCCGCACCAGGGTCGCAAACGGGTACCCGTACCCAGCCGGGTACGGGTAGCCGGGTATCCGGTAGGGTACGGGTATCGGGTACCCAATTGCGACCTCTGGTCTAGACGACCGTGTTGAGCCCCTCATTGGACATCCGATGACAGGTAGCAATGTGTACGGATTGCACACGTCACAAGCCACACCGCCTTACACTTCCAATGTCCCCTTACAGACCATTACTGTATTGAGGGTAAATGAAATCGTGGCCCTAGACATCCTCGGGCCCTTTCCCACGACCCCATGGCGACATTTCTTCTTGCTGGTCGAGGGCCAAATACATGACCCATTTCGCCGATGGCATTGCCCATTCCAAACCAAATAGCGCAATCGATCACTGAGGCCTCATGGATATCGTGGCATGTGGTGGACAAGGGATCTTCCTGAGCACTTGCTGAACGACCAGGGTGAACACTTTTTTTTTTCTTCCAAAGAAGTCGGCATTCACCCTGACACCCGCAAATGGACGGGAACGGTTGAAAGATTGAATTGGACCGTTTCAGCCACATTCTGCGCGTGGTCAGTGAGAGCGAATCGGACGAGATACTGGACATTTTCCTGTAGTTTTCGAGGATCATCGGCTGGCTCCGCACGCAACACCAGATATTTTTCCCCCCAAATCTTCTTTGGGTATGGCCAAAAGTCGGCACATCCGATTGAGAATCGGCCGGTCAAGGCACACCCACCTGAGTGCCGCACACATTGACTGCCTTCAAAGAGGTACAGGGAGGCAGCTAGAGCCAAACTCCGCTGTGATCTACGGCCCATGAATTAATGGATTTGAGCAAATGCCCTCACGGGCACACTGTTAGAGGGCCCGGCGATCTGCAGGCTGTACCGCCGCAGGTCGCCAGTCGGCACGTACGACAAATTGCATAGGCCTTGCCAGGGTCCTGTCGAGGTCATCCAGGCTCTTAGGCCACAATGTGTTATTATCTGGTGAGATCGCCGCCGTTCGTTGGTACGTATCACATACTTCTATCCTGCAAGCGAATGTCCACAGCCCAGGCATCTCTTCATCCATCATCACCTGCACCTACGGTGTCATTAAAGCCTGCCGGAATTGGGGGTGCAATTCACTTCACACCCATCCACTCACCTGTCGGGTTTCAGCTAAGCCTGGTCGTCCTCCAGGGGACGACTGTGACTAAGCCATTGCTGACCTCCCCCGGAACTACGAGTTGCACTTCAGACTCTAACTGGACCGGTTGTGGCTCTCCTGGATGCACGATGACTTTCACGGGAAGCTCGCCTTTTTGTTCTTGCGAGCTCCCCTCCGAAATGTTGTGTCAAAGGTGGCACTGTGTCGAAAAGCCAGAGGAGTTAATTTTTTTTTCTTTCTTATTTTTTGTTCTTTCTCATCTATAGAATCTAGGGAAGGTCTCATTGTCCATGAGATACGCATACTTTTCTTTTCTTGTGCAATTCTCACTTTTAGTTCTTTTTAATTTCCTAGCTGTGCAATGTCCTGTCTTTCTCTTCTCCGTTTGTTCTAGGGAAGTCACGTGGCACATGACATTATTGTATTGCATGACATCATTGTCTCTGAACATGGCTGCTGATCTCAGACATGAGTCTGCTGTCGTTCTTTGAATCTAGAACAGTCTCCTTTAAGGTTAGATCGGAGAGCACACATTTGCTCTGCAATCTTTCTCTCCGGGGTCATGTCCTTGGTTAGCTGAGGACAGCTGACTCTCCAGGAAGGGGTGGGTGATGCAAAGATGCTTTGAATGAATTAATTAATAAAGACTGAGCTCGCACAGCTGTTTTGACAAGGAAGCAAGGAGATTGGCCAGGGGGTTGGAATGGGGGGGAAGGCGCGAAAAAAAAATAAAGGAAGTAAGGGATGGGATTGAGGGGGGGAGGGGCCTTCCCGGGAGGTTCTTAGAAGGAAGGAAGGAGGAGAGAGGATAAAGAGGAGGCATTACGTGAGCACAGGGCTCTCGGAGAGACGGCTTCCTGCGCGTGCGTGTTCTGGTGACGGATTTGAGCAAAAGATGGCATCGCGTGGGGACTCCCCGTTTCAAGGTTCGCAATCGATCGTTTGATTGAATCGCGACAAATAAACCTACCGCGCGAAAAGACAAATTGTTAGTGAGTGTGTAAGTATAAATAATGAGCATCAGCAACTAAGAGTGTCCCTATTATAGCCGTACACGACCCTGCCATCTCCCGGGGCCTCCCCTATATCAGCTTATCCTTAAACCAGCAGCAGCGGCAGCAGCACCTCCTGTGGTATTTATAAACATCAGCACTGGGGGAGATAAAGGCGGCCGTTGTGTAGCGATCCTCTTGATCAAACCGAACCCCCCCCAACCCACCCGTTCTGTGCCACCGTCTGTCCCGGCGTCGAAAGCAGAGGTCGTAAACGGGTTTTGATTCCTTACCCGTACCCGTACCCGGCCGCACCAGGGTCGCAAATGGGTACCCGTTCCCGGCCGGGTACGGGTACCCGTTCCCTACCCGTACCCGTACCCTACCCGAAATGAGTGACAAACGGTGACTCACCAGTGACTCACGGCCTACCCGTACCCGGCCGGGTACCCTACCCGAAATGAGTGACAAACGGTGACTCACCAGTGACTCACGGCCTACCCGTACCCGGCCGGGTACGGGTAGCCGGGTATCGGGTAGGGTACGGGTATCGGGTACCCGGTTGCGACCTCTGGTTGAAAGGCCCTCGCCAACGGCACGGTTTGCCCCAAACAGTCCGTTAATGGCCGCAGCGCACGTGCGCGCAAGGGCCATGCTGCTTCCGTCGTTTCGTTTAGGGTAAGTCGGGAGCCTCCGGTAGAGTGTCTTGTAATTCGTGGTGACTGTGATGTAATTATAGCTCTTTATAATTTGCAGAGTGGCCGGCACAGCACACTGCGTTACGACCCCCCCTCCCTCCCTCCACCCTGAGTTCTATTCCCGGGGCCACGGCCAACATCAGTGGCAAGTGATATCTGAACTGGTCCCTGGGCCTCCTCCTTGCCTGACTCGCCACACCCCACGCGAGGCCACTTCTTCTCCAGCATGCGCTGATCAGCGTGGTGGGGTAGGGTAGGTTAAACCTTCACCCCCCAGCCCGCGCAAGATAGATACGGGTGTGGGGAGGCCTTCATCCACACAACGCTGAACTTGAATTATGCTCGAAGTTGTGTTTTCATCATATTAGCTCCACAGTCCCCGAGATACGAGCATCGGCACTTACGAACGAACCACACCAAAATGTTATTATTTTAACCATCCGACTTGCAAACGTTCGGTCGTACTTACTAACCGAACCGCGGAACTATTTTGTTTGGCGGAGCGATCCTCCGCGAGATGTACGAGTCCCAGCATCTGCTCGGACTCATCACATTACTCGCGACAAGCAAACCAGAATAAGGACTCGGGGTGAGTGACAATAAAACGGATTTTTTTCTTTCCATGCAACTTTATTTTATGTTTTCTCTACAAGAAGAGTATTTATTGCAAGGAAACAGTACAATGTTTCTTCTCGTTTATGAGTTTAACAGCGCTTCCATTTTCTTGTTGAGCCATAAGACTATTTTATAACGCAGCACAATCAGATATTGAGTTCCGAGATACGAACACATCGTCTTACGGACAAGTCTCGGGAACGTATCCCGTTCGTAAGTAGAGGACTGCCCTATGGAATAAAGGTGTGATGTGTATTAGTCATTTCGTGGTGCCTAATCTTGAATAAGTCGACACGTAAAAGATACACGGGATAACTAACAGGACACATTCCTCAATAACACTGGCCTTAAGAAAATACGTAGTACGCGACGTTTCGGACAATGGTCCTTCTTCAGAGAACATAGCAAAGCCACGTGGATTATTCTACCTCTATGGCCTCACTATGCTCCGTGAATTAGGCTCATTGCCCGAAACGTCACCTATTTATTTCTCTCTCTCTTGTTCAGGCCACGGTGCTATTGACAAATGCGGTGATTCTTTGTTTTCTGCGCAAGTTACAGACTTGTCTTTGATCGTGGGTGGGTGGGCGGATCGTTGGAAGAATTGAGACAGGGATGGGATGGGCTGGCGTGTGGGTGGTGGGTAGAAGAAGAATAGGAGCGCGTGCGCGCGTGTGTGAAGGGGGGTGCAACGATGATGCGATGGATGAAATCGCGGGTGGTTATAACGCAGGATGGATTCGCGAGTGGATGGAATGAGTGGGCGTAAAGGATGGGAAGGACTGGTGACGCTCTGAATGAAACGATGGGTGGTGAGATGAAGGGGCTGGATCGGTGGAAGGATTGGTGGGCGCGCGCGCGTGCGCGTGTGTGTGTGTGGACGTACTTAGTGGGGAGCGGTGGTGTAGCTGTTAGCGCGCTGCGCTATGAACCGGGTTCAATTCCCGATCACGGCCAACACCAGTGACGATTATCTGAACCCGTCCTGGGCCTCCCCTAGGTCGACTCAACCTGAAATGAGTACCCGGTGCGGTGTGTAAACATCGCCACTGGTGTTGCTGGCCACCCACCCCCTCGTGTGCCGTTTCAGCCTTCATAGGTGATTGCTAACAGCACTTGCCCCTACAGTCTGTTAAGGCTATACGGGGATCTTTGTCTTTGTGGACGTACTTAACGCAATTGCGCCAATCACTGCGCCACCACTCCCCACGCCACGGCAGGCGCTTGCCACTACCCACAGGAGTTTGTTCAAATTAGTTACGGGAGTTATTTATTCGTCGTGTAGATATAGAGTAAGGGGCCGTCCATAAATGACGTCACGCACCTGGGGGGGGGGTCAGACATTTGTGACGGCGTGTGACGGGGGGGGGGTGAAAAATGTGACGTCACATCAAAATGCGCAACTTTAAATAAATATAGAATTGTCATAACAACACTCATTGTTATAACAACACTCCTACAACATCAGAGTACAGCGCCACATTAAATACGCACTATACAATGACAATAGTTTAAAGCGATTTGAAGCATGTTTTATTTCCAAAATGGAAATATGGTTTTTGGGGGGGTGGGGCAGAGCTTTGTGACGTCATATTTGAGGGGCGGGGGGGGGTCTGACTTTTTTGTGACGCCGTGTGACGAGGGGGGGAGACGGGAGGGGGCGGTCAAAAATCGTTCAAAATCGCGTGACGTCATTTATGGACGGCCCCAAAGGGGAATCTTTTGTA
Source organism: Lethenteron reissneri (assembly GCF_015708825.2). Classification (NCBI taxonomy): domain Eukaryota; kingdom Metazoa; phylum Chordata; class Hyperoartia; order Petromyzontiformes; family Petromyzontidae; genus Lethenteron; species Lethenteron reissneri. The sequence continues at coordinate 10,586 of NW_026890912.1, forward strand.
TTTTGTGTAAACCATGGCTGGGTATTGAACCCAGGTGGCCTTCTTGCTACCTCATCGACATGAGCCGCAGAAAACCCGGTGCAGACGAAGATCCCCCCCAACCACCCCCCCCCCCCCCCACCATGAACCCTTGTCAGACTTTCCTGCGGGGCAAGGCTCTACAAGCGGGCACTTCATTGTTGTTAGGAAGGCCGACAACGGCTCGTTCTGACCACAACTTTCATTGTCTCTGGTGGGGGCGGGGCGGAGGGCGGAGTCTCCGGAGAGACCGCCCACTTAAGCCCCGTCTCTGCTACGGCGCTGCAAATACAAATTCAAAGAAATTCTTCGTTTTTTTCGGTAAATTCTAGATTTGAAGCTTTCGTGACTGCAAGGATTCATATTCTTAGGTTTTTTCGGTAAAGTCACGTAGGTCTTTTAAATACTGGGATTTTTCTGGAATACTTTTGCTTCTAGATTTGAAGCTTTCGTGACTGCAAGGATTCATATTCTTAGGTTATTTTCGGTAAAGTCACGTAGGTAAAAAAATTTAAATTAATAAAAGTAAAATAAAAATAAAATAAAAATCACGACGTTTCGGAAGCAACACAAAAGCTTCCGTCTTCAGGTGGAACAGTCACAGCACGATATTTTACTTTTATTAATTTAAATTTTTTACCTACGTGACTTTACCGAAAAAAACCTAAGAATATTTTCGGTAAAGTCACGTAGGTAAAAAATTTAATTAATCAAAGTATGACGTCACAAAGCTCTGCCCCCCAAACCCCCCTCACTTGATACAGCTATCGTGCTGTGACGGTTCCACCTGAAGACGGAAGCTTGTGTGCCTCGAAACGTCGTGATTTTTTTTTATTTTACTTTTATTAATTTTAATTTTTTACCTACGTGACTTTACCGAAAAAACTAAGAACATGAATCCTTGCAGTCACGAAAGCTTCAAATCTAAAATTCAAAGATGCCCCCATCACCAGCACCACTGGAGCCTCCACAGACTTTTGGTGCAAGTTGCTTTTAGCGAGCAAGCAGCACCTGTGAAGGCCCGCACGGCACACGACGCGGTTCGTGTGGCCAGCAGCACCCCCAGCCGCCTTTGTCTCCCTGAGCGGCGATGTTTCACTACGCACCGCACCGGGGGTTACTCGTTTGAGGCCGTGTCGACCTAGGGGGGGGACCCCGGGACCGGTTCAGACATTCGTGACCGGCGTTGGCCATGAGCGGGGATCGATGGCGGTACCCCGAGGAATACCAAATAATACTACATGAGCGAGGCAATTAAATACTTTATTTCTGGGACACTATTTTTCCCCAGGGGTGTACTCAATTCCGCGACTGGGGTACCACTCAATCCTACATCGGTGCCACACTCCGCGATGTCGAAACGCAGCGAGGACGATTGCGCCGAAACCCCGAACGCTCGCGGTATGCACCGTGGTGGTGCATCGTGAGTGTACAGCTCGTCGAGACGAGTCGATTGCCGCCTCGCCGACCGTCAACAGACTAAACACGACTGCATCACGGACATCGTGCGAGAGGCGGGCTACCATGGCACCCCGGGTACCGCCATAAGGTTCAATTCGCTCACGGCGGTTGCCCCCCGCGCACTTGCGCGTCACGCTCGCAGTGCCCTACGCCACGCTCAGCTGAAACGTTGCGGACCAGACGACCGCTCTTCAAGACTTCGTATCAGAGGTCACAATCGGCTACCCGATACCCGTACCCTACCCGATACCCGGCTACCCGTACCCGGCCGGTACGGGTACGGGTACCCGTTTGCGACCCTGGTGCGGCCGGGCGGGTGCGGGTACGGGTACGGGTATCGGGTAGCCGATTGTGACCTCTGATACGAAGTCTTGAAGAGCGGTCGTCTGGTCCGCAACGTTTCAGCTGAGCGTGGCGTAGGGCACTGCGAGCGTGACGCGCAAGTGCGCGGGGGGCAACCGCCGTGAGCGAATTGAACCTTATGGCGGTACCCCGGGGTGCCATGGTAGCCCGCCTCTCGCACGATGTCCGTGATGCAGTCGTGTTTAGTCTGTTGACGGTCGGCGAGGCGGCAATCGACTCGTCTCGACGAGCTGTACACTCACGATGCACCACCACGGTGCATACCGCGAGCGTTCGGGGTTTCGGCGCAATCGTCCTCGCTGCGTTTCGACATCGCGGAGTGTGGCACCGATGTAGGATTGAGTGGTACCCCAGTCGCGGAATTGAGTACACCCCTGGGGAAAAATAGTGTCCCAGAAATAAAGTATTAATTGCCTCGCTCATGTAGTATTATTTGGTATTCCTCGGGGTACCGCCATCGATCCCCGCTCATGGCCAACGCCGGTCACGAATGTCTAACCGGTCCCGGGGTCCCCCCCCTAGGTCGACACGGCCTCAAACGAGTAACCCCCGGTGCGGTGCGTAGTGAAACATCGCCGCTCAGGGAGACAAAGGCGGCTGGGGGTGCTGCTGGCCACACGAACGCGTCGTGTGCCGTGCGGGCCTTCACAGGTGCTGCTTGCGCTAAAAGCAACTTGCACCAAAAGTCTGTGGAGGCTCCAGTGGTGCTGGTGATGGGGGCATCTTTGAATTTTAGATTTGAAGCTTTCGTGACTGCAAGGATTCATGTTCTTAGTTTTTTCGGTAAAGTCACGTAGGTAAAAAATTAAATTAATAATAAAGTAAAATAAAAAAGAAATCACGACGTTTCGAGGCAACACAAGCTTCCGTCTTCAGGTGGAACCGTCACAGCACGATAGCTGTATCAAGTGAGGGGGGTTTGGGGGCAGAGCTTTGTGACGTCATACTTTGATTAATTAAATTTTTTACCTACGTGACTTTACCGAAAAATATTCTTAGGTTTTTTTCGGTAAAGTCACGTAGGTAAAAAATTTAAATTAAAAAAGTAAATATCGTGCTGTGACTGTTCCACCTGAAGACGGAAGCTTTGTGTTGCTTCCGAAACGTCGTGATTTTTATTTTATTTTTATTTTACTTTTATTAATTTAATTTTTTACCTACGTGACTTTACCGAAAATAACCTAAGAATATGAATCCTTGCAGTCACGAAAGCTTCAAATCTAGAAGCAAAAGTATTCCAGAAAAATCCCAGTATTTAAAAGACCTACGTGACTTTACCGAAAAAACCTAAGAATATGAATCCTTGCAGTCACGAAAGCTTCAAATCTAGAATTTACCGAAAAAAACGAAGAATTTCTTTGAATTTGTATTTGCAGCGCCGTAGCAGAGACGGGGCTTAAGTGGGCGGTCTCTCCGGAGACTCCGCCCTCCGCCCCGCCCCCACCAGAGACAATGAAAGTTGTGGTCAGAACGCGCCGTTGTCGGCCTTCCTAACAACAATGAAGTGCCCGCTTGTAGAGCCTTGCCCCGCCGGAAAGTCTGACAAGGGTTCATGGTGGGGGGGGGTGGGGGTGGTTGGGGGGGATCTTCGTCTGCACCGGGTTTTCTGCGGCTCATGTCGATGAGGTAGCAAGAAGGCCACCTGGGTTCAATACCCAGCCATGGTTTACACAAATACAAAAAGATTCCCCTTTGGGGCCGTCCATAAATGACGTCACGCGATTTTGAACGATTTTTGACCGCCCCCTCCCGTCTCCCCCCTCGTCACACGGCGTCACAAAAAAGTCAGACCCCCCCCCGCCCCTCAAATATGACGTCACAAAGCTCTGCCCCACCCCCCCAAAAACCATATTTCCATTTTGGAAATAAAACATGCTTCAAATCGCTTTAAACTATTGTCATTGTATAGTGCGTATTTAATGTGGCGCTGTACTCTGATGTTGTAGGAGTGTTGTTATAACAATGAGTGTTGTTATGACAATTCTATATTTATTTAAAGTTGCGCATTTTGATGTGACGTCACATTTTTCACCCCCCCCCCTCGTCACACGCCGTCACAAATGTCTGACCCCCCCCCCCAGGTGCGTGACGTCATTTATGGACGGCCCCTTACTCTATATCTACACGACGAATAAATAACTCCCGTAACTAATTTGAACAAACTCCTGTGGGTAGTGGCAAGCGCCTGCCGTGGCGTGGGGAGTGGTGGCGCAGTGATTGGCGCAATTGCGTTAAGTACGTCCACAAAGACAAAGATCCCCCGTATAGCCTTAACAGACTGTAGGGGCAAGTGCTGTTAGCAATCACCTATGAAGGCTGAAACGGCACACGAGGGGGTGGGTGGCCAGCAACACCAGTGGCGATGTTTACACACCGCACCGGGTACTCATTTCAGGTTGAGTCGACCTAGGGGAGGCCCAGGACGGGTTCAGATAATCGTCACTGGTGTTGGCCGTGATCGGGAATTGAACCCGGTTCATAGCGCAGCGCGCTAACAGCTACACCACCGCTCCCCACTAAGTACGTCCACACACACACACGCGCACGCGCGCGCGCCCACCAATCCTTCCACCGATCCAGCCCATGCTTCATCTCACCACCCATCGTTTCATTCAGAGCGTCACCAGTCCTTCCCATCCTTTACGCCCACTCACAGTTCCATCCACTCGCGAATCCATCCTGCGTTATAACCACCCGCGATTTCATCCATCGCATCATCGTTGCACCCCCTTCACACACGCGCGCACGCGCTCCTATTCTTCCTTCTACCCACCACCCACACGCCAGCCCATCCCATCCCTGTCTCAATTCTTCCAACGATCCGCCCACCCACCCACGATCAAAGACAAGTCTGTAACTTGCGCAGAAAAACAAAGAATCACCGCATTTGTCAATAGCACCGTGGCCTGAACAAGAGAGAGAGAAAATAAATAGGTGACGTTTCGGGCAATGAGCCTAATTCACGGAGCATAGTGAGGCCATAGAGGTAGAATAATCCACGTGGCTTTGCTATGTTCTCTGAAGAAGGACCATTGTCCGAAACGTCGCGTACTACGTATTTTCTTAAGGCCAGTGTATTGAGGAATGTGTCCTGTTATATCCCGTGTATCTTTTACGTGTCGACTTATTCAAGATTAGGCACCACGAAATGACTAATACACATCACACCTTTATTCCATAGGGCAGTCCTCTACTTACGAACGGGATACGTTCCCGAGACTTGTCCGTAAGACGATGTGTCGTATCTCGGAACTCAATATCTGATTGTGCTGCGTTATAAAATAGTCTTATGGCTCAACAAGAAAATGGAAGCGCTGTTAAACTCATAAACGAGAAGAAACATTGTACTGTTTCCTTGCAATAAATACTCTTCTTGTAGAGAAAACATAAAATAAAGTTGCATGGAAAGAAAAAAAATCCGTTTTATTGTCACTCACCCCGAGTCCTTATTCTGGTTTGCTTGTCGCGAGTAATGTGATGAGTCCGAGCAGATGCTGGGACTCGTACATCTCGCGGAGGATCGCTCCGCCAAACAAAATAGTTCCGCGGTTCGGTTAGTAAGTACGACCGAACGTTTGCAAGTCGGATGGTTAAATATAATAACATTTTGGTGTGGTTCGTTCGTAAGTGCCGATGCTCGTATCTCGGGGACTGTGGAGCTAATATGATGAAAACACAACTTCGAGCATAATTCAAGTTCAGCGTTGTGTGGATGAAGGCCTCCCCACACCCGTATCTATCTTGCGCGGGCTGGGGGGGTGAAGGTTTAACCTACCCTACCCCACCACGCTGATCAGCGCATGCTGGAGAAGAAGTGGCCTCGCGTGGGGTGTGGCGAGTCAGGCAAGGAGGAGGCCCAGGGACCAGTTCAGATATCACTTGCCACTGATGTTGGCCGTGGCCCCGGGAATAGAACTCAGGGTGGAGGGAGGGAGGGGGGGTCGTAACGCAGTGTGCTGTGCCGGCCACTCTGCAAATTATAAAGAGCTATAATTACATCACAGTCACCACGAATTACAAGACACTCTACCGGAGGCTCCCGACTTACCCTAAACGAAACGACGGAAGCAGCATGGCCCTTGCGCGCACGTGCGCTGCGGCCATTAACGGACTGTTTGGGGGCAAACCGTGCCGTTGGCGAGGGCCTTTCAACCAGAGGTCGCAACCGGGTACCCGATACCCGTACCCTACCCGATACCCGGCTACCCGTACCCGGCCGGGTACGGGTAGGCCGTGAGTCACTGGTGAGTCACCGTTTGTCACTCATTTCGGGTAGGGTACCCGGCCGGGTACGGGTAGGCCGTGAGTCACTGGTGAGTCACCGTTTGTCACTCATTTCGGGTAGGGTACGGGTACGGGTAGGGAACGGGTACCCGTACCCGGCCGGGAACGGGTACCCATTTGCGACCCTGGTGCGGCCGGGTACGGGTACGGGTAAGGAATCAAAACCCGTTTACGACCTCTGCTTTCGACGCCGGGACAGACGGTGGCACAGAACGGGTGGGGTTGGGGGGGGGTTCGGTTTGATCAAGAGGATCGCTACACAACGGCCGCCTTTATCTCCCCAGTGCTGATGTTTATAAATACCACAGGAGGTGCTGCTGCCGCTGCTGCTGGTTTAAGGATAAGCTGATATAGGGGAGGCCCCGGGAGATGGCAGGGTCGTGTACGGCTATAATAGGGACACTCTTAGTTGCTGATGCTCATTATTTATACTTACACACTCACTAACAATTTGTCTTTTCGCGCGGTAGGTTTATTTGTCGCGA
>NW_026890913.1:0-31006 GCF_015708825.2 Lethenteron reissneri
TCCCAATTGACACGCGTCTATCCGTTATATGATTTTGGAAGAAAAAAAACCGTCACATCACACCGCGATATCGTAAATTGCAGGGTGGATAAGCAGCGCCGGGTAGGATTAGCCCAATTATCTGGTGAAATATATTTTTATTTTGTAAGTTTGATATTGTTTGCACAAACTGCATACGATAATCTTTCGAATGGACAAGCTCATTCATTGATGTTGGTGAGACGGTCTCAGAGGAAGTCTCTGGATAAACGCTTGTTCCAGTCATACCTTGAGTTGAGAACATTCCATATGCGAAGCTTCAGTAGAACGAACTTTGGATGTAAAAATTGAGTAACATAATAAACACTGAAATTTCTAAATAAATAATATATGTATCCATCTCCGATACTATATAAAGACCCAACACAATTGTTTCTTCACTATATATAAATGTATATCAGTTTGTAATTGTAATACTGTACGGTATAAATAAGTGTTTTTGTTATAATAAATTGTCTTAAAAAATATGAATGGCAAGTTACGCAGTCCACGAAAGCTTCAAATCAAGATGAAAGTTACAAAGTGTTTATAGAATGAAATGGTACGTTACGAAGGCTGGAAACGCATCCTCATGGACTAATGTTACACGTCATTCATTACACGAACGCATCTACTTCGTATATCGAGGTATGTATGTATGTATGTTGAACGCACGCGAGACCGCCAGATCAATGCTGCCTTGCCGCCTTCGCAGGCATAATTGAGCAATCGCTGTTGCAGCACCCCCACCGCGTCTTTACGTGTGGTCTAGCGCCCTAAAGTGTCAACTAAAATATGCCGTCAGTCCGATGTTCGCCGAGCGACTCAGCGGAGCGTTTGCGCAGCTGCCGCGAATCCATCGGCGCACGAGGCAGCGGGAGCCCCTCGACGAGAGGGCTCGCGACACCGCAGTGCTCGGTCACGCGCTCTTCTAAGCACCTCGTGCGCATGCGCGTCCTGCTGGAGAGCGGTTGACGAATTCCGTTGTTATTGCGCTGATGCTGCTGTCTGCTGTGTGATGTGCTGCTGTGCTGTGTGCTGTGTGATGTGCTGTGTGTTGTGCTGTGTGCTGTGTGCTGTGTGATGTGCTGTGTGCTGTGTGCTGTGTTGTGTGTTGTGTGCTGCTGTGTGCTGTGTGTTGTGCTGTGTGCTGTGCTGTGTGCTGTGCTGTGTGATGTGTGATGTGCTGTGTGTTGTGCTGTGTGCTGTGTGCTGTGTGATGTGCTGTGTGCTGTGTGTGCTGTGTTGTGTGTTGTGTGCTGCTGTGTGCTGTGTGTTGTGCTGTGTGCTGGCTGTGTGCTGTGCTGTGTGATGTGCTGTGTGTTGTGCTGTGTGCTGTGTGATGTGCTGTGGCTGTGTGCTGTGTTGTGTGTTGTGTGCTGCTGTGTGCTGGTGTGTTGTGCTGTGTGCTGTGCTGTGTGCTGTGTGCTGCTGTGCTGTGTGCTGTGTGATGTGCTGTGTGTTGTGCTGTGTGCTGTGTGATGTGCTGTGTGCTGTGTGTGCTGTGTTGTGTGTTGTGTGCTGCTGGTGTGCGTGTGTTGTGCTGTGTGCTGTGCTGTGTGCTGTGCTGTGTGATGTGTGATGTGCTGTGTGTTGTGCTGGTGTGCTGTGTGCTGTGGATGTGCTGTGTGCTGTGTGTGCTGTGTTGTGTGTTGTGTGCTGCTGTGTGCTGTGTGTTGTGCTGTGTGCTGTGCTGTGTGCTGTGCTGTGTGATGTGCTGTGTGTTGTGCTGTGTGCTGTGTGATGTGCTGTGTGCTGTGTGTGCTGTGTTGTGTGTTGTGTGCTGCTGTGTGCTGTGTGTTGTGCTGTGTGCTGTGCTGTGTGCTGTGTGCTGCTGTGCTGTGTGCTGTGTGATGTGCTGTGTGTTGTGCTGTGTGGTGTGTGGTGTAGGTGCTGTGTGCTGGTGTGTGTTGTGTTGTGTGTTGTGTGCTGCTGTGTGCTGTGTGTTGTGCTGTGTGCTGTGCTGTGTGCGGGGTGCTGTGCTGTGTGCTGTGTGATGTGCTGTGTGTTTGTGCTGTGTGCTGTGTGCTGTGTGATGTCTGTGTGCTGTGTGTGCTGGTGTTGTGTGTTGTGTGCTGCTGTGTGCTGTGTGTTGTGCTGTGTGGCTGTGTGTGCTGTGTTGTGTGTTGTGTGCTGCTGGGTGCTGTGCTGTTTGCTGTGTGTGCTGCTGTGTGCTGTGCTGTTGCTGTGTGTTGTGCTGTGTGCTGTGTATGCTGCTGTGCTGTGCTGTGTGCTGGGTTGTGTGGCGTGCTGTGTTGTGTGCTGTGCTGTGTGTGCTGCTGTGCTGTGCTGTGTGCTGTGCTGTGTGCTGTGTGTTGTGCTGTGTGCTGTGTATGGCTGCTGTGCTGTTGCTGTGTGCTGTGTTGTGTGGCTGCAGTGTTATGTGCTAGTGCTGTGTGTGCTGTGCTGTGCTGTGCTGTGTGCTGTGCTGTGTGCTGTGCTGTGTGCTGTGTGCTGTGTGCTGTGCTGTGCTGTGTGCTGTGTTGTGTGCTGCAGTGTTATGTGCTGTGCTGTGTGTGCTGTGCTGTGCTGTGTGTGCTGTGCTGTGTGCTGTGTGTTGTGCTGTGTGCTGTGTATGCTGCTGTGCTGTGTGCTGTGTTGTGTGCTGCTGTGTTGTGTGCTGTGCTGTGTGTGCTGCTGTGTGCTGTGTGTGCTGTGTGTGCTGTGTGCTGTGCTGTGTGTGTTGTGTGCTGTGCTGTGTGTGCTGCTGTGTGCTGTGCTGTGCTGTGTGTTGTGTGCTGTGCTGTGTGTGCTGCTGTGTGCGTGTGTGTGCTGTGTGTGCTGTGCTGCTGTGCTGTGTGCTGTGTTGTGTGCTGTGTGTGTGCTGCTGTGTGTGCTGTGTGTGCTGTGTGTGCTGCTGTGTGCTGTGCTGTGTGCTGTGTTGTGTGCTGTGTGTGCTGCTGTGTGCTGTGTGTGCTGTGTGTGCTGCTGTGTGCTGTGTGTGCTGTGTGTGCTGCTGTGTGTGCTGCTGTGGCTGTGTGTGCTGTGTGTGCTGCTGTGTGCTATGTGTGCTGCTGTGTGCTGTGTGTGATGTGCTGTGTGTGCTGCTGTGTGCTGTGTGTGCTGTGTGTGCTGCTGTGTGCTGTGTTGTGTGCTGCTGTGTGATGTGTGCTGTGCTGTGTGTGCTGCTGTGTGCTGTGTTGTGTGCTGTTGTGTGCTGTGCTGTGTGCTGTGTTGTGTGCTGCTGTGTGATGTGTGCTGTGTGCTGTGCTGTGTGCTGTGTGGTGTGCGGTTGTGTGGTGTGTGTTGTGTGCTGTGTGTGCTGTTGTGTGCTGTGTGCTGTGTTGTGTGCTGTGTGTTGCGCTGATGCTGCTGTGTGCTGCTGCTGCTGTTGTGTGATGTGCTGTGTGTTGTGCTGTGTGCTGTGTGTTGTGTGCTGCTGCTGCTGTTGATGTGATGTGCTGTGTGCTGTGATGTGTTTGTGTGCTGTGTGCTGCTGCTGTGTGCTGCTGCTGTGTGATGTGCTGTGTTGTGTGCTGCTGTGTGTTGTGCTGTGTGCTGCTGTGTGCTGTGCTGTGTTGTGTGCTGCTGTGTGTTGTGCTGTGTGCTGCTGTGTGCTGTGCTGTGTGCTGCACAATGCGAGCGGCGTAGTTGTATATATATATGTGTGTGTATATGTGTGTGTGTATATGTGTGTATATGTGTGTGTGTGTGTACATAAAGTTCGGCGTGCGTGCTAAGGTCAGGGGAGCAGCCACCGTGGAGTGTCTGAACACCCCCGAATTTTGAGATTTGGCGAAGGGACGGCGCAGACGTCCGCAAACGGACAGCACACACGTTGTCAGTGGTCAGCACAAAGACGTAGATAGAGCCTTTCACAGACTGCTGGGGCAAGTGCTGTTAGCGAGCACCTATCAAGGCTTGGACACGGCAAACGAAGGGGTGAGTGGCCGGCACCATACCCGGTCGCCATTGTCTCCCCAGTGCGTATGTTTTAAACACACCACGCAATTTAAGGCTGAATCGGCCTAGGGGAGGCCGAAGACCCGTTCAGATATTCGGAGTCGAACTCGGGTCGCTGAGTTTCGTAGCACAGCGCACGAACCACTGCGCCACCGTTCCCCTCGGTCATCCACGCACGCGTGAACGCACGCACACGTTCACACTGCCAGCACACACACACACAGCCACATGCACACAGTCAACGCAGTCAGAAGACACGCGCACTCGGTATGACACCCGCAACTTCAAACGCGCGCCTGCACCTCTGGGCTAATGTCACTGTGGCGGGGATTCACACCGGCCAAGTTGATGCAGCTCTGATCCAGCCCAAGGAGTGCCCGCTGATCGAGCCCACCAGGCTCCACGGATGTGGTCACAACGTGCACCGCGAATACACCGCAAGCGTGCAGCCCCTGCTGCTGCTGGTGGTGGTGGCAAGGCACTCGCTCGCTCGTGAAGACAGCAACGGGAATGACGGCTGCGTCCGCCAAGGATGCGACGTACACCCAGTGGCGCATTCAATAAGCCCGCTGTCGCTGGAGAAGTGGTCGTATCTGTTAGCAGCACCCAATCACGTTTTTTTTATATTTGCCTAAACTCTACATGGAGGTACGGAATTTTATTTTGGACGAGGAAATAGCTCATTGGGGGTCGAGTGGCGGTGCAGTGATTAGCCGAGTGCACAGCGCTAGGAACCTGGGCCACCTGAGTTCAATCCCTGGCCATGGCTAACAGCAGTGGGGAGTGAGATCTCACCTGGTGCTGGTCACTTCCCGCTCTTCCGCGCCCCTTCACCAACCCGATAATGCTTCTATGGGGGACCACCATGCATAGTTAGACATAGAGATTGTGGCGCTACATTGTGGGCAGCAGAGGACGGTGTAGCAATATCCTTTGTTGAACTCTGCTTCTATGTTACAACGTCTATGATTTGTTCCAACGCCCGGTGTGGTGAAATAACGGTCAAACAACGAGCTACACTGCAGCGGACTTACAAAGGGCTGAATTTGATCATCATCATTATTATTACCATTTTGAAACTAGCAGTCTCATTTTCCAAGGGAGATAACCGAACTTGCACGTTGTAAATCCCAAGCGACGATCCAAACTTGCATAGTATGCATGGAAAACCGAGGCCCTCTGTCTGTTGTGGACCCACGACAGAATAAAATAACGTCAAGTCAAACTCTCGTCGTCAAAGTACGGCGTCGATCTCAATTATTAACGGACTTTTGTTGTTGTTGATTTACGTTTCGTACTAACCCATGTTCGGCAACGCACGGCTTCTTACAGGTGTGAGCACGTATCGCAGCCGGTGATCTGGATACCATTTAATCTGTGTGCATGCTGCGTTATATACATTAAAAAAAAGTTAAAAAGAAAAATTGGTCGGCCGCCTGGGAAAATAAACATTACAGGATGTCAATGGCCAGCGAACGAGTCACATCAATTCTTTTTTACAGCTCCGTGGCAGATGCGTAAGGCATGGAAAAGCAGACGGCCATCAACGTGGGCACGTGGTGGATGAAAATAAATGCGCGTTGATGACATCGATGGTAAATAGCAAGCGGGCATGGAGGTAAATTATCGCCAAGTCATTAAAGTCACAAGTCTTTTTAGAGCAGCGCCCATTAGCAGTGGAGACTGACAAAGAGTTTAAAGCTTGTGCATTCATTGCGCCCATTACGCGGCATTATTGACCAAATGTGTAAAAAACAAATCGTGATTTCTTTGGCTATTAAAAAAACTTTCAGAAAATGCGGAGCCAAAAAAAAAATTACAATGCAGCAAAATAAAACTTGATCAATTTACGCTTTGTGTACTTGGTAAAGAGAAAACTAGGGTCTTTTAATTGGTATAATTAAAAGATCAAAATTATCTTGTTAATTTCACTGATATGTTGCATGCCATTTCAAATATAATTGAGTGAAAAAACAAAACCCAGGATGTTTTATTTTCTTCGCCACAGCTTTAAATGATTTACAAGTGCAACATAATTTATACAACTACACCGCTAGATCCAGAGTATGCTCATGCAAGATCCACACGCGTTGTTGCCCGCAACAGTGCCATCAGAGTAGGTTGGAAGCAACACTGAGTTCACTTTCAACAATATACGTAAATACTGCATGATTTATGGTCAGTTTTTGTTAAATAATGCAGTCGAGTGTCTTATTGTTTCCCGTTAGGTGGCACGTAGATTTAGGTCTCTACCAAAATGAACAGCATCAAACATTGGTCTCTATAAATACATTTACGGACCGGAGGAGCAATATCTACCTTCTGTATGCAAGAGTATAGGTGTGTGTTTGTGTCAACGTGCATGTGTTGGCAGAGCAGTGGCCCAATGGTTTCTGCAACGGTTATACGACACATTTTCAGCAACTTGTACAAGACGCGAGATCCCATCGCATGGCGGTGTAGACCGACGGGGCAGCCGCTGTTAGTGAGCGCCTATTAAAGCTGGCACACGCACAAGGATCTGGTCTAGTCAGCCCCACGCAAAAGCCACTCGCCTTTGTCTCCCCAGCACTGATGTTTATCCACCACACCCACGTACTCTTTTCAGTCAACCTAGTAGGGGGGGGGGGGGAAGAATCGCTTCAGATCATCACCACTGATGACTGTATGAGCTGCGGTGGAGATTATTCAAACTAATCGCCTCTGGGTTTTTAATGGAGTGCACCAATCATTGCGCCACCGCTCTCACCCTGACACAAACGCACCCCAATAAAGCGGAGAGGGGATGGTGGATTCATCACTTCCAACTAGGTAGCCAGTGGGCCCTCCCGCGGTGAACATTATACAAATCGCGATGAATAATCACACGGGCAGGCAGCATCGCACATGCACAATCTGCGGCGACCTGGGAAGATGAATGCGTCGAGGTGTAGTTACAACGATGACATCAACAGCAGCAGCGGGCGGTTAGGAGGAGGAGGAGGGGGCAGCGAAGGAATTTGCAATGCACAGCGCTTGAATATATACGGCCGGACCCCCAACCCACATCTTACATGGCTGCATTATCCAGAGTCTTAGGGCTTGCAGCAGACACGAGCGTTTGCCATTGTTGTGCTGCGCTGTTGGAAAGGCCTCCACACGAAGAGGGATTATCGTCTGGTGATGCTGTCGTAACGTCGGCGATGGTGCACTAGGCCACGTATTGAAACCAAAAACAAAAACCTCAAATACATTCGTCAATAACGGCGGCCCTTCTTCATAGCACAAGAAGATGAGGCATTTTTTTCCCATCAAGAGCCATTGCCTATTATAGGTGGTTTTTTTTCTCTTCCGATTAAGGCCACATTGTTCTTGACGAACACGTTGAGTTTTGTTGTTTATTATAGCCTCAATAAAAAAGCCCGAGGGAGTTCCTCTGGGGAGTATTTTGGCCTACTCTTCCACGCTGAGACGGCATGCGCCCACGTGCATTTTAAACAACACGTTCAGCAACACTTTAAGCAACACTTTGATTACTTTAATTACCACGCACGTACACACGACCACCTCCTTACTCCGTGCCAGTCATGGGGGGCGACTTGACTATACTTCACCCACTATAGTCAGTGGTGGGTGAAGTGGCGGGGTTGGGGGGGGGGGTAGCACTCGCCACTGATGTTAGCCGTGTCCGGGAATCAGAGAGTATAAAACAAAGACAAAGATTCCCCGTATAGCCTGAACAGACTGTTTGGGTAAGTGTTGTAAGTGAGCACCTATGAAGGCCGGAACGACATACGAGGGGCTGGGTAGCCAGCACCACCCCCGGCCGCCTTTGCCTCCTCAGTGGTGATGTTTACACGTTGCACCAGGTAGTCATTTGAGGCTGAGTCGACCTAGGAGAGGCACAGGACCGGTTCAGATAATTATTTAGATAGAGGATATACTCATGCACAACAACAATCGCCATTTTCCACGAAGTGGTGGTGACGTCACCACGACGCTTTTGCCAGGCTATGTGCACCTTGAGGCCACGTGAAGTGTCGAACGCCCGCTGGCAGGCATGGGGCAGACCCAGATGCCATAGATCAACTGACTGAGACGACTGGCTGATGCACCACCTGTGCCCCCTACTGTGCCAACTTGTTGTGCTTTTGCCACCCGGCGCTCCGCTCGTTGTTGTGAGCGTCGCTCCACCGCCCTCCGTTGTTGTTGGAGGGCGACTGCCTCCAACTGCCCAGTAGGGTCCTTCACGAGCCTCCTCCACAGAGGCCGATCTTGACACCGCTGGTATTAGTCATCTGCAAGTCCACTCAGCTCCACGTTCTCCCGTACCACATCACTCCATCTCTTCTCTAGCCCGTGCCGTGCCCATTTAGCCCCCTCGATCCGGTCGAACAAAAGCTGTTTAGGCATGCGGTGGCTGGGCATATGGGCTACGTGACCCAGCCAACGCAGCCTTGCCTGCCGGAGGAGCTCACTGATGGGACTTTGTCCACATCTTTCAAGGATTTGTGAGCTCCTCACACATTCCAGGCTGGTTAAACCCAGGATGGATCGTAGGCAGGCCAGCCTAAATGTTTCTAACCGGCGAAGATGTTCCATTAGGGGGGTCCACATTTCGCAAGCATAGAGAAGGGAGGGAATGACCGTGGCCGAGAGAGGACCTGAAGTTTCGTGCGGAGTGATAGACCAGGTAGCTTCCACACAGCGTTACGCAACCAATGAAAATATAATGCCGCTCGACCTATTAGGAGTGAGACCTTTGCTGTTAAACCGGAGCCGGTCATGAGCACACTGCCAAGGTATGGGAAACTCTCCACTCTCTCCACAACTGCCCTATCACCAATTTGGAGTTGTGGAGGTGGAGTGTCCAATGGTGCAAAATACCCAGGCAGGTGCTTAGTTTTGGTGGGGCTGATGATAAGGCCCCACCTCTTGGTGGCGAGCTCCAGGTTCAGCAGCAGCGCCTCCAACTCCTCCTCTGAGTGAGCAGCAATTATCAAATCTCACGCACGCACAAACACATGCAACAATTACATTAACCATCAAGTGGCGGTGATGTCACCATGACACCCGTGCCAAGGCCACTTGGACCTGTCACCAAAGGGCCCGGGCGGAAGGCCAGTCAAGTGTGAGTCTTGATTTATGGAAAACAATCAGGGTTGGGGAACGCGACCTGACCGAGATGGCCCAGCCGTTATTTAATTCTCTGTGTGCACGAATTCAACTCCTTCCAATGTGCCACGGGTCTCCGGCTTGCGAGAGAGAGGAGGCATCCACTCGTGGAATCGCGTGGCCGAGTGCATCTGAAGCTGGCGGAAAGAAGCCCTGGGGATTGAGACGTTGCGCACAACTAATCCCCCCGGCGCCTCTGAATAACGAGGAGCTCTCCAGTTGCAGTTGCAAAGCGGCTTCCGTTTCCACCTCCCCCACCCCACCCGCCTTATTCCGGCTCGGCGAGTCCGTCCCAATGAAGGGGTCAACGTGAAACCCGCGGGGTCGGTGTCTCCGCGAGCGCATTCCTCCTCCTTGATGACCGTCATCATGGACGGAGACTGCCATCGACGTCCCTGCGTGTGGCCCTCTGTCGTCAACGCAAAAGCAGTGCTGATTTTTCATAAATATTTTTTTCACATATATTTTTTCAAATATATTTTTTCACATAGATTTTTCACATTCATCTTTCATATATATTTTTTCACATATATTTTTCATATATATTTTTCACATATATTTTTTGTATATATTTTTCATATATATTTTTGCACATATATTTCTTCATATATTTTTTTCACGTATATTTTTTCATAAATATTTTTCAGATATATTTTTTCATATATATTTTTTACATATAGTTTTTCATGTATTTTTTCAAACATCTTTTTTCATATATATTTTTCATGTATATATATTTTCATATTTATTTCATTCTCTGTCTCGAAGCTATAACCGACGAATGAATAATATAATGCGCAAGTAGCCCTTTGGGAAGGAATTAATACGACCGAATAATGATGCTAATGTCAATGTATACAAGGCCGTAACGTGCTAAACCATCACGAGAGTCCTGCACAAATAACAAGAAACAAAACAGATGGAGATGTTTTAGATGTATTCAGCAGGAAGTACTTAATGATCTGTTCGGCTCTATTTCACGAGCGCCCTGCGACCGTACGGGAGTTGCACCGCTCAGATCTTAGTCACGCAAAGCACAGTTACGTGCCTGTATGACATCGACCATCGGTACGGGCGCTCCACACGCAACAAGAATAGGGCACCGGTCGAACACGTAACAGTTGATTGGCAGGCGTTACGTGGTGGGGTAAAGTGGGGGTACTCGCACATCTCCGAAGATGTGTAACGAGCATGGGAGAGCGGGCCAACCACTTTTTGACATTCGTCGAGTGGAGGCCCACTCTTCCAGCAGTGCCGTGAGGAAGTCATTTTAGGGCTGCGCTTTTAGCGTTTCGCATAACATCGCGATGACAGAGCGTGTGCTTTTAACTTTTTAATCACACGGATGATCCCGTGTAGCCAGTTGCCCGATTACAAGGGAGACCCGTGGTGTTAGGTGAGAGCAGCAACAACCACGAACAAATATCATGGGACCTTTTTGCCAGTATCAAAGTATGAAAATACGAATACTTCGATAATGGCAAAATGGTCCCATGATATAGCTGCTCACCCCGATTTTAAATGTTCTGATACGTGCATCGTCTTTGTCCTGTTCCCCTTTGGAGTTCACTGGCCTGACACTGGTGAGACTCCGCCATAAAGAGGGCGTCTCTGGTGTTGGACAATCAGGTTCAAAGACAATGCATACAATATCAGAGGATGTGTGTTTGCATGTTACCCACAAGTACGTGTGGTTAATGCAGACTTGATGACTTGCAAAAGGTCTCGATTTGGTGTTTGAACATCTCAACACCTCCTCTTTAATTGGCAGAAAGAGTGAAACCTTTTCACTTTTTTTCCAAAACGGGATCATTCACGATGTGCCCAAGCTCGTCAGCACGTGACCTAGCAGGTGTCACAGGCTGCTGCTGGGCCCCCGTTGTCAGCATAGAACAATGGAGAGAAATCCATTTTTGCACTGTGCTATCTTCCAACATCTATGCACCCACACCTTCACTAAACCCCGAATTGATCAGCTTGGCAAAGAATGGTAGAAAAAAAATCCTCTACGACATACTCTTTGGTTCTGTCGGTAAAGTCACGTGGGTAGAAAATAATATAAGATAATTCGTCTAGGAGGCCGCTCTCATAGCTTACTTTTACATGCTAATTTCTCACATTAACATAATGCTAATCTCTCACATTAACATAGCCACTTCTGTGCCCTCGTCGAGGAGGCCGTTCTCCTATCTTACAGCTACATGCTAATTTCTCACATTAACATCACTAGCCTCGGCCACTTCTTTATGACCCTTGAGTTACATCCATTTCAAACCTTTTAAAACAGTCTGCGTCAGCAGCAGACCATGCTTTCCCACCTGATGATGGACACTTGTGTTGCGCCCGAAACGTCGTGAATTATCTTATTTTAGTTTATACCTACGTGACTTTACCGAAAGAATCAAAGAATATGAAAGGGGGGAGTTTCGCAACTTATTTTTTGCGACCCACCAAAGAGTCGTCTCCTCATCGACGGACCACAGGCATGCACCACCATCGCCTGCAGAAAAAAATAAATAAAATCAGGGTGATAAAAGTGTCGGCTTGATTTTAAAGAGACTGGCTGGGCTGAAGTCATCACTCGAGGTGCAATGCGGCCTATATCATTGAGAATGCCCCTGCACCCCTGTCCTCTCGCCTGCACTGACGAGTATCGGTGTGCCGGGTACCATCGATGCCTGGTACTACCACCCGGAACGGCAAAATGTTGCAATATACGATGTGAGTGAGGATGTGTAATAACACTTTTGTATATATATAAAGAATATACACAAGCGCTTGACAGATCGTGATGGTTCAAGTGTGCGATGCCCATTACAACAGGTAAGCCTCCAATCTCCAGGGCACACACAGCAACGGCGTTTCCAGTCCTTCACGACCGCTAGCCATGATGAGCCCAGGGCCAGGCCAAAACCCTTGTGAGAGCACCATCTTTCAGGGCCTTATTACGCGGCAGCGAACGGGAAGAGGCAACTTGTACGCGCGCCTCTGAGATTTGGAGGGAGGGAGGCAAATTGCACGCTGCGCAAGGCATCGACGCCTGGGTCAGAAGGGGTGAAATATTGTCCTGGATTACGGACTCATTGTATCCTGAAGCCAAACCCCCGTGAGCAGAAAGCAGAAAGAAAATCAAAGAAAATAAATGCACTACGCGTGTCCCTAATTGAATGCACGAGCAGCACTTAGGGTTGTAGGATGAAGTAAGGTGATGGATAATTTGCTCTCGTCTGCCGAAATGTAGGCTGCGGTTCTGCAGGGAAATAGCAAATAATTACAAGCGGATTGCTGAGGTTTGTGCTTTTGCCAAATGTAAGACATTTCAATGAAATGTGCATCAGTGAAAATTGCTCAAT
Source organism: Lethenteron reissneri (assembly GCF_015708825.2). Taxonomy (NCBI): domain Eukaryota; kingdom Metazoa; phylum Chordata; class Hyperoartia; order Petromyzontiformes; family Petromyzontidae; genus Lethenteron; species Lethenteron reissneri. The sequence continues at coordinate 12,429 of NW_026890913.1, forward strand.
TGTTTTGGTTGAAGATTACAATGCTAATAAACAAACAAATGCATTTTTCGGGCACTTGCCAACCTAATTTAATATAAAAATGAGTACAGTAATGGAAACATGAAATGCGTTGAATAGCGATGGCTATATCATTTTTAGAAGGCCTTTGCAGCAATGGCATTGGTTTGATTCTTACACAGCAGCTGCAGCAATCAGAATGTAAAGTTTAATAAAAATGTTTTCTCTCAAGGCCACCAAATTGTATTAAGTGCTACCGCATCCATAATAGAGGTTGTTTTGAGTAAGGTCGCGTAAATATATAAATGTGTCGTTAAAACCCGCCACCACCCGACACAGCCAATTAGTAATGTTTTTCACGTAAACAGAACGTGCCAATTCGTCACTAGTACAGCGACACCGGTGTGTTGGAGAGCCAAGCCACAACATTTACAATCTGAGTGCGACGTTCCGCCAGTAATTACAACTAGCTTCATCAGGCGACAGCCAGATATGTGGAGAAGTCCACCCGTTTCGTTCCTTATATAGAGGCGTAGATGTGGTGACCACGCTTCTGCACTCTTGCACAAAGTGGGGGGGGGGGGGGTTAATGAGTCAACGTACATTATGCATGTGTACTATACGAGCCAATTGATCTTGTCCTTCCTGTCTATTGTGTTTATTAAAATAGCCGTACCAACGGTAGTCCCTATTGAAGTATGGTGCCCTTTGCAGGCATGCATTTAAACACTGTGTCGGATGGCGGCGGGTTAAACGACACATTTATGTATGTACGCGATCTAACCCCACAAAAATGCCTTTATTATGGTTGATATTGGTCGCGAAAGCCTACGTGTTAAACTGCTACCCGCATCTTTACACATCCATTGCCCTTTTTTTATCAAAAAAATATAGGAAATCATTGCGGGTCAGTGAGCCTAAACACATTTTACATTCGAGGCAAATTTTGGCAATAACTTCTCCGCAACCGTTTGTTGTATTTTTTTTGTTGCAGGAATTCATGGTTCACGTGGTCCGACCGTGTGTACGTACGCCTTGGATGTGCAGCAATGTCTTTACGGAGGAAACAAGTCACGTTAGACGAGTGATTGTCGACAGTTGTTGCATTACATCGCCTGCTGCGCGGATCGCCTCCTCTGCGCCTGTGGTGGCGCGTGTCTTCTTCACGTGGCACTGGTTTGCTGACAGAGTGCGCGGCTCTGTGTGCCCAGAGCCTCGGGAAAGGCCCTCCAAAACTTAAATAAAAAACCAACCTCGATCAACCTGAGGTGGACCGGGTGGCTCAGAGCTTCGGTGGTGGCACTGCTGAAATATTACGATCGAATTAGGATGACCGCCTGGGTTTTAAAACCATGTCCTCGAGTACAGCAAGATGATGGTGTCAGCCCAGTCACCGACCACTGCAAAAGCAAAGCACCATGTACAATGAGATTTTGCACTGGCTAAATTCCAGCTTCGACACTGATGAATGCATTAAATCATCTCTATTTGTTATCTCACAATCTCAGAGCAGAGCTCATGCAAAAGCGCACCCCATACTGTGTAAAATATAATTGAGGCTACTTATGTGAGCCACGTTATGGCACGTGGGGCACACTACTTTTTGTGGGTTTTCCAAATGGATTGCTCGTCTCGTGGCCCGATGCCGAGGGTACAGTCGAGAAAAAAAAGAAAAAAAATTAAGAGACCCTCCATTGGCTTTCTATGACGATGCCCGGCATCGCTACAATTTGCCTCTCCACCCAGAGTGGCACGTGACACGCAGCTCAGCCTTCCGCTCGCCAACAGTTTCGTGCTGTAAATAATGGCTCGACACGCCTCGCCTTCGCTAACTCGGGGAGCATCTCCGGCGCTCGCCGTTGTCTTACAAGGCTCTCACCAGGGGGGCATCGAGTCAGCCGTGGTGGACAGAATTCATTTTCTCCCAGCCTTTCAGCAAAAAAAAAATCATCCTAGAAATGCAACGCATTCCCATGGTAACCAATTATTTCTGCTTGTGTCTGAAGTAATGTTGGGGCAGCACGTCGATTGATGTGCACCACGCTGCTGTATATCCTGGTGGGATAAATGTTTTCCTTTTTTTCCCGAACAGTTTGATAATATTTATATAGTGGTAAACACATTAATTCTGCCAGAATTAAAATCTCTGGCCGGGCACCATATCATTTTAATGCTGTTATTGATTTCAATAAAATAGAACTATGAGCTGTTATGGCAGGTTCATTACGAACTTGGCTATTAACAACTAGTTGCGTACTAAATATCACATTGTACGAAAATTAAAACGGCACTAAATAAGAGTTAAGTGGAGTTTGTTTTGCAAAGCGCAGTGCGTAAATGCACCACGATGCTTGTGCATTAAATATTAAACGTGTGGCTGCTTCAATTGCCACCCCTCGGCAATGGAATTTTCGTGGGCTAGATGGACCGTTCGTTTCTTAAAGCCTCCTGGACAGTAGAGGAGTGCTACATTGGTTCTCGCATTTCACCATCAACCAGGTGACCTGGGGTTGATGCTCGGTCACACACGACATCAGTGACGAGTGGATAAAGAACTGGGTCACCAACTCGCATTGACCAAGCATGCTGAAGACCACTCTGGGTCATGGGGGTTGCTTGACCATACTTCATCATGCTGGTTAGCATCGGATGGTGGTGATTTTAGGGGAGGAGGGCGGGGCAGAATCTCTTCAGATAGCACTGGTCAACAACAACAAAAAAACGTTTTTTCTGGCCTGGATTTTAGTAGCTGTTCTAGACTAATTTCAGGGTGCTGATTCCAAATCTGATCTCAGATTTGCTCTATCACATCTCATTTGTACCCGAAATTAACTCTGTCACTTATGATTGCAAGTTGTTGCGAGTCAGTGACTGCTTTAGTGTTAAAATGTGGTGCTGTATTTTTAGAATAGTGTGTCTTATAATATAATTTTATGTAGATATCCACATTTATTTAATATTTTTCTTCTGCAGTTTTTATTGAAAATACAATATTTAATATCTCAAAAACCTGATGTGATAGACAAAAACTGATACCAGATTTGGAATCAGCACCCCAAAATTACATTAAAACCGTTGGAATACCTTATGCCAGAAAAAGTGTGTTGACCAGTGTATAGTCATCATTACTGATGTATATTTGTACATTGAATTTTTTTCGCACCGTACTCAGCCAACCTTGCGAATCGGAGGTGCGGGGAAGGACAACAAACTAAACACAGAAAGCAGTTCCAAAGAAATTAGTTTTCAATCTGACGTCAATTTTGGCCAAGAATCATTCTGGCCACTGGGTTTACAGCTCAGTACGATAAACCACCGTGCCACCACTACACCTAATTAAAAAAAGCATATTTGAATCAATATTGAAATGTAGCAAATCAATATGTATGCACATAAACATTACATGCGATCGATTTTTTACCTACATATTCATTTTAAATGTTACATTTGTTGTAGTTTCTTTTCCCGATGTGACCACTTGAACGAGAATAGTTTCGAGGATATCTCCAGGGCGTGAGGCTTAGGCCTAGTGGTGAAGAAAGTTTAGCGAGCAGTTAGTTTTTACGATCCTCTGATGCACATAACGTGGCATCTGAAACACATGACCCTTCACGTAAGCAAGGCAAAATCAATGCGACCATATTTATGGCAATTGTCCACGGTGCTGCAAGCGAAATAAAGGAAATAACCGCTTCACCGGCGACTTTTTTCCGCGGCAAAAAAAAACAAACAAGTCGATAAATAAGCAACAACAACAAAAACCTCAAACAATCTCGACGCAAAACGTAACGCCCAGTGGAAGCGAACAGCAGCAAACCCAAGCGCATACGCGTCCAATGAAAGAATACGAGAGAGAAGAAGAAGAAATCCACTTTAGAAAAATCTAAACTAAATTAGATTCAGATGGATGAAGAGTGAAAAGATATTCTCTCGCCGGCGGCGCGAGTCGAGGTTTGCGGAGATGAGCTGCCCCCCAGCATCCTCAGATGTTGGTCACGGTTGAGAGCCCAACTGGATTGCTCCACGTGGACCCGCAATGTCCCTTCTGATGCCGAGGTCACGCGAAGCGTTTTAAACCATCAACTCGTCCCTCTTGCACAGTCGGCCAAAGCCGAGAGAGAGAGCATAGCCTCATTATGCGACTGGAGAAGAATGTTTGAATTCTGAAATGCTTGCCATTTGTTTTATTCTTTTCCTTCTCTCTTACGGATGGATGTGCTCGCGTCACTCACAATGAACGGCGGGTTTTGTTGTGCTGCGGAGGATGGACATTTAATTTTGTTTTGTGTCCGTAGCCGGAGTCTGATACGTAAACGCAATGCACGCAAAGTTCGGGGCTCGCTCTGAGCAACACGAAGCCGCGGCAAGAACACACAGGCACGAATAAGTCACGCGTAAAAAAACAACGCTTTTCTTATACAAATCGTTGGGTATTGCTTGACGGCTAATTTTCTTATAAACAATTTGAACGTGCTTCACTGCGGTAATTCCAACACACCGGTGTGCTGTACTCGTAACGAATTGGCATGTTCTGTTCACGTGACAAACCGTACTAATTGGCTGTGTCTGCTGGTGGCGGATTTAACGATACATTTATATTTAAACGATCTAACAAAAAAAACTGTATTATGGATAATTTTGGTTGTGAAAGCCTGCTTACGTGTTAAATTTTCAATAGAATTCTGAATTTAGCAATTCAACAAGATGTCAGAGAAATTCTCCATACAGTACCAGTGGTAATATGCTTAGCACATTAAATTTTTCATAACGTTCGATAATACATGAAAACATTTGGCACAGAAGTGACATGCTCTCTGGTTATTTTGTTCATTTATGTATGTGTTCGTTCATTGCTTTAATATTCCGGAATATATCAAAGTCCTCATCTATAGCAAGCGCACCTCACTCTCTGTTTTAATTTAGCTCAAATTATTAGTCAATTGCACGCAATTTTTTGCTTGATTTGCATTTATATTGAATGTTTAATCACGTAATTAGCTGCACTGATACAATGAAACCAGTTGTATGCAAATGATGATTGTGTGAAAACTGATATCGATGGCTACAAAACACGTTTTAAATCACGATGCTTTGTTTGTAAATTACGTGCAAAGCAAAAACTCAGAATACACGTAGCACCTGTTAAAACAAATTTTGTTGCTACATTTGCAATCCTTCAAGTCTAAGTGTTGATTCAAGTAAGGTGTTATTTCAAATAAACAAACCAATCTTTTTAAAATTATGCCTCACATGAAAACAAAATGTTTTCTAGTTATTTACCCCTACGTGTGTAGGCCGTTGTCAATTCACTGCTGGATGGGAGTCTCTTCAAGCCATGAAGTTCACATTTTTAAATCCTTTATATTAAGTTCGCTTGCTTGCGTGCTTGCGTGCTTGCGTGCTTGCTTGCGCGCTTACGACCGTGCTAATCTTTCGGTCGTTTTTTAACCAACTTCCCGTGATCCAATCGAGCTGACATTTTGCACACAGACTCGTTGTGCGAGACAATTAATGTTCGTGAAAAATGTTTTCCAAAATTTTACACTGTTTAGGGAAAACAAATTAAATATTTAATTACCAATTGCTTAATACTGGCAGACAATCATCTGACCCATAGGTGGCAGCCATCTCAAGACAGAGGACGAGTGGACTCTAGCCGCCACGCATATAAAGGATTTATAGTAAAAAACTTTGTTTTTACGGGTTATACTTATTTAAATCCTTTATATTAAGTTCGCTTGCTTGCTTGCGTGCTTGCTTGCTTGCTTACGACCGTGCAAATCTTTCGGTCGTTTTTTAACCCACTTCCCGTGATCCAATCGAGCTGACATTTTGCACACAGACTCGTTGTGCGAAACAATTAATGTTCGTGAAAAATGTTTTCCAAAATTTTACACTGTTTAGGGAAAACAAATTAAATATTTAATTACCAATTGCTTAATACTGGCAGACAATTATCTGACCCATAGGTGGCAGCCATCTCAAGACAGAGGACGAGAGGACTCTAGCCGCCACGCATATAAAGGATTTATAGTGAAAAACTTTGTTTTTACGGGTTAATTTTTGTTACCATAATTCCCCACACGAAACAGTGCAGGTTGGTGAAGGCGGGGAGCATGGACGGTTTAGCACAGTACGGTACAACAATTTGCTTTTGCTACACGACTCCCGACTGCTGAGAACACACGCTCGACACTCATTGCCGTTTGAGGTCTGAAAACACGTGACAAATTCCAGGTGCTTTGGTCTCAGGCTTCTATTGCCATATCTAAATTATTATTATACATACTACAATTGAAATAACTGAAGAAATGACTCAAATTGCAAAGGCAGCGCTTAGAGAAAATGTTACTTTGAAAGGTTCGTATGTAAAGTAGGTTAAATGTTCTAAAATCGTTGCTTCAAAATGCTTTACACTTCCTGCAAGTTTAAAATCTCAGGAAATCATTGTGCCCGAGGCTGCACACGTTTTGTGCTTTGCAATTAAGGCCAAACAGCTGATGATCCTACAACTTTGCCTACATTTCTTATAACCAACATCATTAAAGCGCCGCTCCCATCTTTAATATTTACCTCGGGGTTCGCGGTCCCGGGTAATTTATCTCCGCAATGAGCAAATGCGGGCTGCAACATCAGTCTGCGCGCGAAGCAGTTGGGAATAAAGATGAATTCGCCTTTTTTTTGTTTTGGGCCGAACCGTCAAGGCTGGGCAAGTGTCCGCGGTTTGTTTGCGAGGGATCACACACAACCCAGCCGCGGCTTCCCCATCACAGCGACGGCCCATCGCCACCGCACACGCAGCCCCCACTGATCGATAGAGCGTGCACTCGTCAAAAGAATCACGCGGGTGAGGCTCCATGGTTTATATATATGTGTATTTTTGGGGGGGGGGGGGGGTGGTTGGAGCTCTGGCGGCTACGTCCGACCGCTGCTCTCGTTTGTAAGAAATAGAATTCCACATCGCGCTGCGGATATAAAAACTGAGCGCGCGCTCGTTAATTTCCCCCCTTCGCACTCGTGAGCGAGCGGAGAGGGTGGGTGGGGGGGGGGATTATTCATTTCGTTGCTTAGGTCGTCCGCGTGCGTATTTGCCGGCTTTAATTCGTGCATTCAAAGTCATTAAACCGGGACGGCGGCGCGGTGATGGGCAGAGTTATGTTTGCATCGTTTCGCGATATGACCTCGGGAGACCTCTCCCGCGGGGCGAGATGGATTGTAAATAAACTAATGGCTGGACCAGTTTCTGAATGAACCCATTATTCATTATCTTTTGAGACATTTCGGGCGCATTCAGCAAAGCTTAATAAAAACAGATCCTGCTCCAATATTTAAGGATAAATATATCCTCGCAAATAAGCAAAGGCATTGCTTTGTCTTGTCCTGCATGGATGTTTAGTTTTATTTTGCTAACATGGACGCATAGGGGAATGCTTTAACACGAGCCGGCGAGTTCCTTACCAGCACATAAGGGTTTCCAAATGCTCAATTCTCACTCATCATTCAAAAGTCTTACAATGAAGAAAAACACATCTCACCTTCTCCTGATTGGGAAAAAATGTGCTTTTAAATCTGCGGTAAAATAACTACGGTTAAAACACTTTTAAATCACCACTGTGAGCACATTTCGCTGGCCGATGTTGTTCTACCTATCCATTGCTTTACGTATCTGCTTTCTCATTGCTAAGTGTTTTCTCGATAACATGTTACACTTGACGTTCCCATTGTGTATGCTTTGCTTCTAGATCTGAAGCTTTCGTGACTGCAAGGATTCATATTCTTAGGGTTTTTCGGTAAAGTCACGTAGATAAAAAATTAATAAAAGTAAAAATAAAAATCACGACGTTTCGGAGACAACACAAGATTCCGTCTTCAGGTGGAACCGTCACAGCACGAAATCATATTCTTAAAAACCTAAGAATATGCTTTGCTTCACCGATTTTTTGTATCTTTTACCCTGAACAAGACACCCCGTGGGCCCAATGGCTTCTCGTCTGGTTGAATTAAAGGTTTAAATCTCAGCACACTGTTTCCAATGTTAACAACACTCCTCCTTCCTTTCCAGGCGTCATTCTGTCGCAGAAAGAAAACGTAACAATACACGTTGCGCCAAATTGTGTAAACCATATTTCTTGAATGATTTTCTAATTTATTTAAATTCAACAACCGTCCCCAGTATAACCTTGTTGGCCCACATCTGACTCTCTTGAAGCCGAACCTCCTGAGCTGGTGCCTTGAAACGCCAAGCACCAATTCTGCTTCGACTTGCAGAGATCAAAAGCGCCATTGGAAACAAAACAAAAAAGTCAAATCTTAAGCACCGTTGACACCCCCCAAGCCATTAGCGGCTGCACTGGAAGTAGCTCCACAAAGCAAACCGAACGTGATATTTTCCGATGCGTATGTTTCACTTCGTGGGACGTGAAACGCCTCCGAGGCTCTTTGAGGTCATTGCAAGGTCGTGCACAGGTCAGTCCATAAAATAGTTATGACCCATTAAGTGTGTAATACGTATTAGAAGTAAAGCAAAACTATTTTGTTATTGTTGTTGTTGACTCACGCGGAATTATTTTGCAACGTGTATTAGATCTTCAATGAAATTACCGGTGCATAAAAACTGGACGTAAGTTAAACATTTTGCGAGAGGAAAAAATCTGCACCGAACAAGACATTACACAGAGGCCATCTGAAAGTAAATGCAGATCTCCTCCGCACAAGAGGAACTAGTTTGACCGTTGACTCCTGGGAAGATGAGGGATTAATGCACCTGCTCACTGTTGCCTTGAATATCACAATCCCGTCAGAGCACCGATGCAGCCGCATAGCTCTGCACCCCATTGTGAGTTTTTTTTGTTGTATCTGTCGGAGCTGCGAGGATTATCCCACCGCCTCACTGACCATTGTGAATTTAGCGATGCAAGGGGCAGTTCCGTCTGGCACCCGCCACGCCGCGGAATTGAATTTCGCGTAAATACGACAGCCCCCTTGACACGTGCGGCCCTGCAAGCTTCGCCGAAGACCCAACAGCAGAAGTAATGTCAGATTAGATGTCCTGTTTGCCTGCACCTACCGTGAATGGACAGCAGACACGTGGAAAGTGCAACAGCACACGTCACGCCAGATAAAACCCCACTAAGAGTAACATATTTTACACCCGCTCGTGGACTTCGTGAAATATGAAACAAACAAACAACACGTATTTTGGCCAATTATTCCGCCTCGTTTCGAAACAATCCCACCCCACGCTCCACCATTCAAAACGCGCGCGTGCAAATGAACTCAACTGGCGCTCTTTTTGGCCCGCGTCTAAAGAGGCCACTCTCTTTTTTGCGCGGGCGCGAGACCATTGCGCGGACAAACAGGGACGTGTCCCGTTGCTTTCCATCGCCGCGCTCGCGTGCGCAAAACGGCGTGCCACGAACAGTCGGCAACAGAACAAAACGTGGGCCCCTCCACGCCGGGACCACCGTGGCCTACCCTCAGCAGCCCAAATCGAGCCGTGCCGTGCCGTGCCGAGCCGTGCCGAGCCGCATTGCCTTTGCGGCAGCTTCACGCACGCCTGTGCTCGATGACGCATCGGAAGGGAAAAAAAATGCTCTTCGAAAATACGGAAAGAGATTTGCGCGTCGAAAATGGATTTTCTTTCTTTTTTTTGACGCTCGCCAAAACACCACGCGCTCTCACGACGACGACCGCGTCACAGTTGGGGGGGGGGAGGGCAGCACTCGGCGCAGGCAAGGCCACGAGAAACTGAAAGGGGCCGCCCCTAGATTTATTTATTTTTTTAAAAAATACATACGGACGCGTCAAATATCGCATCGCCTCAAACTCAAATCCTAATGAAACAAAACAAAGGCATTAATATAACACATCAAATTCATCTCAGCCTATCTTGTCTGCATCATCCCTCTCATCTCATCTCGCCGTATCTCTATTTTCGTCTACATTTGTATTCTCTCACAACTTTCAAAAAGCCCTTGTTTTCATCTCTTCTCTCATCTCACTATGAGCTTCTACTCTACATATACTGAAGGTGGCGGGGGAGGGGGGCACCCAAAATAATATTTGCAATCGGCTTGCACCGCTGGGGGTTTACCATCCCCATATTTGGCAGTCGTGGAAGTTGAAACAATAGATGTCAGCCCGTCCCACATACCCCTAAAGTGTAAACAATGTATACTGACGCCCACTGAATGTTATAACTGGTGCGGAGTTTTCTTGCATTGAGCCAATGCTGCTGGTTTGATGTTCTCCCAGGAGGTCGTGCAGTCAATGGATTGTGTAAAGAACACTTTTTTTTGTAAGTGGAGAGATTAATAACAAAAACAATGTGTCGACAAAAGAAGACGTTCATTTCAGTTGACAGATGGGTCAGAAATGTAGACATTTACAAAGAAAATGGAACAAATTTGTAAATCGTATAAACAAGCATGGAGAGGTACATACAACATGCAAATGACATGCAAAGCACATGACAATGACATACAAAATAATCATAATATCCAAACCCCGTACTCATTGCCACAACAACCAACAGGCACAATTCACTGATGGGCACATCCGGTCGCACGAATCGGATCCCGACATGCGATTTCCTAATCTTGACAGGCCTCCAGATGTTGTCATTTGCATCGCGTTGGATAGTCTTGTGAAAGTTGGGAGAGATAAAAACCCCGAGCAAATCAAGTTAAAATTAATATTTTTCTTCAGGCGAATATAATTGAAGCAATCAATGAGCTCTGTGCCAAGTTGAAATAGTGATCGGTATGTTAAAAAAGTGTGTTTCGAATGTTTAAAAGTCTATCGGATGTAACTATGAAGGTTTTTTTATTGGGCCAACTTATGAGACATGGTAAGCAGGCAAGAGTGTAAGACATCTCAGACGGGATGAGAGAAGGTCGTCTCAGATGGCTGGCACGTGTCGTCGGAGGAGAACAAAAGCACAAGAAATAGGCGACGAACATCGCAAACACAGGGCGAATTGCCCGATGATGCTGGATGTAATTACCAGCGAAACGTCGTACTCAAATGTTGTGGTTTCACGCTTCAACACACCGGTGGGCTAAAGCAGTGAACTATTTGTCTTTGTCAACGTGACACTTTTTTTGCTGATTGGCCGTGTCAGGTGGTGGAGGGTTACGACACATTCATAAATAACGCGATCTAAACCCAAAAACGTTGATTATGAATAATATTGGTCGCGAAAGCCTGCTACGTGTTAAACAGGGCAGATACTGAGAGGCAGGGCCTTGAGAGAGATGGTTCGCAGTGGCATCGAGCCAGGATGTGAAAGACTGTGGAGGGGATGTGGAAGATGATGGCCGTGGGCAGGAATGTCCTAGGACAGGAACGAGGATCCTGAAGGCAGCTCCCACAAAATGGGAACATTTTTCAGGATGATGACAGGAGAGGGAGAGAGAGAAAAAAATGTTCAGAGAGCTTGGGTTTCACTTTGCCAGCACCGTGCGGGCGTTTACGACTCTCGGTGCTAGGGTTACATATGCCGGGCCGTTTGATTAAAGTTTCATGCTAGACACTCAGCGGCCGGGTCACTCTAATCAGCAGATGTGGACCTCACCGGAGCAGCCCACCCCCCCCCGCCTGTGCATTCATCACTTATTTACTTGCATGCACGTGACGAATAGCAATGCAGGCCACGTTCCGAGAACTCTCGGGATCTTATTTGCGATGCCACCGAGTGGCATGTCGTGGCGGCGTCAAATTATTCCACCATTAACCGTTTCTGCAAATAGCGTCATTAGTTTTGTTTTTTCTCATCTAATGCCGAAGTGTCCATTCAACTTGTCCTCATTGTTACTATGACTACTACTTGACTACTGTGGGGGGAAAAAATGAACCAGCTGTGCTGTGACCACCAGATTTCTTCAGTTACTTTGTACACAACAGGACATGAAATATCCGCAGAGGCGTTTCACATTAATTTTAATTGCCCCACTGGAACGCCGGGGCATACATTTCCCATCGTGGGTGGCTTATCTGGCCATGACGCCCCACGCGTAATTGCTTGTGGCACCGCTGAGGAATACTTTTGCGATAGACCATGGCATGGGGGGGTCCATGAGTTTAATGTTCGCCGGTGAGAACGGCACATCCAGTGGTGGCGTGCTCAACTTGTGGCGTACGAATTCGGAGGCGTTGTAGCCTTTATGCTGCACCGTAATTACATTGTCTGCTGCAGTAATGGAGTATAATAGCTGTTATCATCATCATCATCAAAATAATTCCCCGTTCATTTATCCCCGATGCTGCCACGGAGTAGAAATGTTTAACACACTGGACTTGCAATTCGATTCGATTTCCCAGAGCAGCCGTTGAAACAATAGGGCAATTTTCTTAAATCCTCCCACCACTGTCAATCCAACAGTTACAAATGGGTAGATAATAGACAGTCGTTTGGCGGGTCGCGTGTGGGGGGGGGTAATATGTGGGTTACTCCCACTTTTTACAAGATTTCTGTCCAGAGTGGAAAAGCAGGCTTTCTATGTAGAAGTCCCTCTCGTGAAGGCCAGCAGTTGTGAGAGAAAGCTAATTCCAGTGCTGCACCTTTACCAAATTCACATTGGGACGCCACAGTGGCGAGATGTTACCTACGTCACCTGGTATGCAGGATCGTGGTTCGATCCCGACCTTGACGCCTGTATATTTGGAGTTTGCACGTTCTCCCCGTGGTCGTGTGGATTTTTCTCCGGGTCCTCCGGTTTTCTTCTCCACATTTAGAAACGTGCGTTTAGAGTGTTTGGGTGCAATACATGTCCACATGATAAGCCACTTCGTTGAGCCATCATTTGTGGCCAGGTCACTTCTAAAAAAGGGACCTTTTTAAGGTGGACCTTATCTGGTAAAATACATATATATATTTTTACATTGAAATATGACCGTGGCTTCAAGACATGAAACACGGCCTGCTCGTATGACATCATACCCTGGGGTCCTCTCATTCAATGTGGGGTAGCAGCGAGTACCCGTGCCTCGTAATGAACCGTCCTGGCTCTGCACATCAATTTGAGATATGTCAATGGATTTGAATTGGACACGCTGACATCACAGGCAAGTATACTGGGTCACATACCTGCACCACGTGTCCTGTCATGACTCCACTTAATCCCTGAATTTGGAGACACGGTGGTGAAGGGGTTATTCTCTAAAGGTTCAACCCTCATCCCCACTTGATGTTAACCCGACACACATTGAGTCATCATTTCCACGTAATGACATTCCCTGTGGGGCATCATGGGGGAAAACATAATTATTGTTTGAACTTTGATCACCGCCAATGAAATCAATTTGTGTCCATGAAAGGAAACAGCTCGGGACACGCGTGTGCAGCTGAAATTCAAGGTCGGGTCACGTGTGGACAGAGAAGGCAGTGCTAGAAATGGGGCAGCCTTGTTTTAACAATACCCAAAGGCCCCCTTTCTGCCTCGTGTCAATCATACACTGGGTGCTTTCTGACTTCACACGTCCACGTGATAGCCAAGGATCCTACGCACACATGACTTCGTGAGATGCAATAGATGTCCGTCTCAGAATGAATGCACGCGCTCTTCTTTGCGGAACGAGTCAAGAGGTAACAACCGTTGATGAACACATCCCTCGATGTTGTTTAGTTCAGAGGGCACGTTAGGCACATTGGCCAGTCAGATCTCTCGCGGATGTTGAATATGCCCCCGCCCCTCCGTGAGGATTAAAAAAGAAATAAGTAGGCTGCAGTTTTCTGCTGTTAGGTCAAATTATTAATCGGCTTGAAAACAGCATATTTCCTCGGACAAATAAATATGTTTAAAAAATCTACCTTTGAGAAGGCCTGGTGGATTTAATAGACAACAGAGCCCAGCCTCTCTTCAAATAAAATAATAATAAGTTAATGTCGCATTTCGCCATAACTTGAGCCTTTCAATACATATATATTTTCCAAAGCTGCTTGAAAGAAAACTACAAATAATGGACACTGCCTTGTGTGTTAGACCAACCAGCACACAAACAAAGTGTCGAATATTGGGGGCGCATTCTTTTAGACAACAGCAGGATAATGAGACGACTTTATGCACCTTCCTCCCTGCTGGGGAATCGTCAGCGTGTGGACAGTTTGGCACCGTCTGACGGGGCGACAATAAGGAAATTCTGACACCTTCTGCAAAAGGTGGGAAAACCTCTTCTGACGGAGCAGTCTTTGTTGGGGTTGGAGACAGGAGTGATATAGAACACCTCAAAGGGTGGAAACGACGCAGCCAAACACAACGCAAGACTTTCTCTCGCGCGTGCATACCCGGGCTCTTAGAATTGAAACAAAGTAATTCGACTCGTGTGTGTGTTTTTAAGAGAGAGGTACGCAACAACAAAAAAGAAACATGATTTACATAGTGTTTAAATGCGACCGCATCTACAAATACATTTCACGGAAACAGTGGGAGTGGGAATGTTTATTTTATCGCTGTGAAGAGACAGCCAGTTTATAGGCAGAGGGAAAAAGGATGGTCTGGCGACAGGACTTTAACAGGGGTAAGGGAATCGACAGCACAGATGGCTGAGGGAAGGGAGTTATGGCAGAGGAGAATGAGTGACCTCCCACTGCATGAAGGTTAACTGATGGACTGAGTGTATATTGTGTCGTCTCGAGGGTTCAGTTTGATAGTCTGCAAAATGGAGTGAAATCAGACGATAGCTTTTCCAAAATGCGTCCCATCATTCTTGGCCAATTTAGCGTTAATTAAATTATTGACGGTTGTTCGTGCTCTGCACATTAAGTCCGCTGGCCACGCCTGTGACATTAGCAGGCAATTAAGATTTAAATTCACACCCGCTCATTTCTCATCCATAACGCGCAGCAAAAAAAATTAACCCTGATTGGGTGGCACTGTTAATTGGGCACGTTTTAGCACTGTATTATCCAGATTGTCAGATGAAAATTGCTTTTGGGCATGCATCGTGTGTGTGGCAAGAAACATGGGCACCTGGACATGTAGCCACTCAGTCTACGTGCCACTCAGCCATCATGCCACTCAGTCCGCCTAAAAATATTTGAGCAATTGACTGGAAAGAAAATATTTTGAATCTATGTTGAACTTCTATCGCACCGTACATAACCAACCGTGATAATCACCATTCCTTTAACTTACATGTGGAGACAAAGAACGGAGTTCTGCTTCAATGTGATTTTACCGGTACTCTTAACAGGGTTGGCACAAGCAACGTGAACTACGATTCAGAAGACAATACGAAATTAGCACGGCATTCTGTACCGAGACCCGTAACTCGTGAAATGTGCTAGGAGATGCAATTCCACGGTTTTGATTCAACAACAATATTTATATATATTGAGCATGGACACAAAATTTCTGGAAAAAAAGTATCGGATTGATCCGAAGTGACGTCACTTTCATGATGATGTTTACATGGCATTGGGTGACATTGCTATTCTAAAATCTGGAAATCCCAAACGTTTTCAATATAAATTATTCCCCCCACTTTGTTATATTGTCACGGTGGTGGGGATGTTAACTATCTCGCCTGGTATGCAGGAGGTCGTGGGTTCGATCCCGACCCTGACGCCTGCTGTATATTCGAGTCTGCGTGTCTTTCTCCCCGTGGTCGCGTGGATGTTTCTGTGGGTCCTCCGGTTTTCCCCTCCACATTTAGAATCATGTGGTTTAGAGGATTTGGCTGCTATAAATTTACACATGATAAGCCACTTCGTTGAGCTATCATTTGTGGCCAGGTCACTTCTTAAAAAGAGCTACATAGCTCAATGTGCCTTACCTGGTAAAACAACAAATACAAATTATTTTACAGTTTAAAATAATTGCCATTTACCCACGTCGTATTGAACTATATAATTTGTATTTTTACAACGACCCAAAAGTTTGGAGGTGTGTCTATTCATCTGGATACTATGTAATTTCCCGACAGCGCAGCTCGGCTATGCGGTCCGAGGTGCTTTTGGTCTCTCCACCGAATCCTAAGAGACAACAAAACAAAGGGCTCACAAAGCCGTCAGCAACTGACATAATTCAACGGAACCCTTCAGAGCATCTCTGATCTTGATGCATGCGTTCGTTGTTGTTGCTGCTGCTGCTGCTGTTGTGTTCCCATAATTGTTGGGCCCTACGGCTTCAAGAGGAAGTGGAGACCCACGATGATAATCGTAAATGCCCGTGTCACGTTGCCTTCTCTCACTGTGGTGGTGTTCCCTTCACACCCACAACGAAGGGCTTTGCATTCAAGCGCTTAGACGGGTACATCAGAGGAGCACATGGGGCCGCACTGCGTATTTAGTCAGGCTCATCACCTGGGAGTGTATAGCTTCAAGGTTGGCCAAGGATGTGAGGAGAAAAGTGGCTGTGATGATAATGGCATGCGGTACTGTTTTCACAATTGACAAAATTCTAGCTTGTGGGCTAAGGTGAGGGCATAGCCTTGCAATTACTGGCACATGCCACTGCTGATGCTCCAAATCGATAAAAGCCCTCTGCTGAGGTTTTATTTGTCCTACTCTTCTACGCTGGCCAAAAGTCTTGCAAGAGGAGGGAAAGTGTCCACTCGTTTACCCCCACCACTCGCGATCTGCCGATCGACTAACCGTGGTGAACCCACTTGCTGCCTTGCACCACGTTTGCATTCAGTGTTGAAAACATCAGAAGGAATGTATGCACTTACGCCATTTGTATTCATATACTTTGTTTGTCTCGATTTAAAGCTTTCGTGACTGCAGGGATTCATCTTCTTGGTCTTTCGGTAAAGCCACGTAGAAGGGAAGTAATAAAATAATAAAAATAAAACGTCGTGAGAATTATTTTATTTTATTATGTTTTATTTGTATTATTTTATTACTTCCCTTCTACGTGACTTTACCGAAAGAACCAATAAGATACTTTGTTTGTATTTATTTATTTTCGTGACCCTCTATTTTGCAATCCGATCGTTTTCATTGTTTGTTATTGTAACTTTCTGACTCACCCCTCACTGCATATCTGTGAAAAATAGTTTCATAGCTCATCGGATTCCTGCAGGATAAATCAAGATTCCGAATGTGACATACTGCTGGGCGGACAGAGGAAGGGTGGATTTTAAGAGACTTGCACTGCTGCTCCCATTGCCGCAGGGGGCTATCGAATCGGACTGAACCGGCGACCTTTGGATTGCAAGTCCAGTGTGCCAGCCATCGTACCACGGGAGAGTGTGCCGTCTCGCGAGCAAGCTGGGGGCGAAATATAAAACACGAGCGGAGAACCGCCAACACAAATAAAAAGTGGTGATTCACGTTTTTTGTTCTTTTCATACTTTTTTCCAGATAATAGACCAGCTTTAGAATGTGTGAACATCCCATGATGGACTGACTTGTTTACGCAGCGGCAAGTGAAGCGTAAATCTCAAAGCCAGCCGCGTGAAAATTCAAGAAGCTTTACAATTTCATAGTCGGGTATGCTTGATTCTTGTTGATTGTGGAAGCCAGACAGTTTGTTGATATCGGGTAAGCGCCCTGTTACTGGTAGGAACCTCCTGGTTACACCAGCCCACAGGGGATTATTGTGTTCGTCGTGCAGGGAGGGGCTGGGTGGGGAAGGAGGGGCTGGGGAGGGGAGGGTGGGGAGGGGCTGGGTGGGGAGGGGCTGGGTGGGGAGGGTGGGGATGGGTGGGGGGGGAAGGGTGGGGATGGCTGGGTGGGGAGGGTGGGGATGGGGAGGGGCTGGGTGAGGGTGGGGCTGGGGGTGGTGGAGGGGTGGGGTGGTTGTGCGTGGCGTGGCGTGTGGCGGCTGGGGGAGGGGGGCTGGTCACCCCGTGGTGCCCTTATAAAACTCAACGTTTAACCTACTCACGACGGCTTGTGCCCGCCCTCACAGTCGGCCATATTTGCGGAATACACCACGCCGCCGTTGACCCTGGCCATTGACCGAGCAAACCCAACGTTCCTACCAGCTCCCTCCCGCAGGAATGTGTTTAAGACCCAGCATATAGACAGGTTCACTGCAGTTCGTCGATTGGCAGGCCCCTTGTGACGAGATACAATGTGAGTATTCCCACCACTTCCGGGATCTGGCTGGCTGTGGAAGAGTAGGCCAGTGGAGGCCCTTATGGCACAAGAGTGTGAGCAAGCAAGAGCATCGTCTCAAAAGCTGAACTTGTGGTTAAGCTGGGAAATCACATGAGCACACCAGCGGAACGTTTTTTTTTTTAAATTGCTGATTAATGTTTGTTTTTGGATGTCATTCGTCAGAGTAAGATTTAAAACAATAACGAATGTAGAACTCATTAATATTATCCATGCTGGCTCAACTTAGGTACACACTGGCAAGTGCAAGATAAATCTTAAAGGCAGCCTAATGATAAATAATAAAGTTTAAAAAATAACCCATTTGCTTGATGTCGATTGCATAAGACAGATTAGTGCGTTGATTGCGGGTCAGTACCCTGTTATCGCATTCGTTGCTGTCACATTTGTGGACGGACCGATTCCCTGCGTGGAATTACGGCAAACGCAGCGGTTGCTTGTGGACACCGGGGCTCTTTCACCCCACCTTAGTCGAGTTTCAGCTGCATCCTCCGGCCGAGGCGAACGAGACAGAGGC
>NW_026890914.1:0-30229 GCF_015708825.2 Lethenteron reissneri
ACACTTCATGTGGCCTCAAGGTGCACATGGCCTGGCACAAGCGTCGTGGTGATGTCACCGCCACTTAGAGGCGAATGGCGGTTGTTGTTGTGCATGCGTGCGCGCGTGTGCATGTGCATGCGTGCCGGTGCACTCAACCTGTTTGCCGACGAGACGTGGTGATCACGGCGGACTCGGCACGCCCAAGTGCATTGTGGGCGATTACACGGAGGTCGTAGTGCCTTCCGAGAAGCAGCTTCTCGCGGGGAAGCGTGCACGACGTCGAGGTAGCAGAAGCTACAGCAGAAGCGGCAGTGTCTTGCAGCGAAACGCAGTCAGTCCAGGGCCTCTCCAGCCTGGAGTGCAAACCACACCCCTCGGCTACACTCACATCCACCACCACCACCACCACCACGACGACCACCATCATCATCATAATCGTTATTATAACCATCATCATCACCACCAGCAGTAGCAGCAGCATGATCTTCAAAAGCATCGCCATTATTCTCACCTCCATCATCATCATCGATCACTAATATCATCATCGTCGCCGTCGTCATTATCACCACCGCTATCATTTACCCAACATCGCCATCATCAGCATAAGCAACGGCAGCATCAACAAAAGCATCGTTCTCAGCAGCAGCATCATGATCAGCAGCACTCAGCATTATCATCATCAGGTCACTTTAACGGATAAGATGTAGTTCTTTGGTATCCGTTGATGCCGGCCGCTCTCTATCATGCAGGGCTGCTCTCGTCCACGGCAGATCCAAATGGATTATCCGTCTCGCGATGTAACGCCGATGGCACCAAATTGTGGTAAAACTAAAGACTTTTGAAAGAAGGAAATTGAAGTGCGCAGGACACATGATGGCAGGCGGTCCAGACAGCCAAAGGAGGGAAACTCACCCAAGAGATTGACCAAAATTAAGAGACGGATCGACGAGATAATCTCAGAACAGAAGCGAGGAATCATGCTTAGCCTGTGAGCGGTGGCCACGGTGTGAAGAGGCCTTCATCCAGCAGTGGCTGGAACATGCGGAGCGTGACGGTGAGGGAGGTACCCGTGCTCGCGGTACTGCAGTATGTGGTTCGTGCTCAGGAACGTCGTCCCCCAGGCTCCCACGTGCAGCTCATGTTCCCGTTCACTCCGGCCGACTCGCAGTACGGGGCCCGGGGCGCCCATGGGGGGTCTGGCCAGCACCGCGGGGACACACGCGCAAGGATACGGGGGTCACGTGAGGACACAAAAACACCAAGGCACGTGAGGACACGGGGATGAACAATTGATATGTACAGGCTAACCTAAAACATCCATCACACTTTGTTAAGTCTTGTGCACATATTACTTTGGTGATCGGTAACTACGGCCCTCAGTGCACTGCTGGACGAGGGCCTCCCTTCACGGTGTAGGTCGCCAGGGGGGTTAACTTCACCATATCTCACCATGCTAGTTAGTGGGTGGGAGAAGCGTAGACGTCGCAAGCATGATGCGTTACAGCGACGAAAATTGATGCAAAATTTGCTGCCGGCATCACCGGTTTTGCAATGCATTGGCAGTCGACCACCCACAAGCAATACAACCTCAAACCTGCTTAGCTTCCGAGGATCTAACGATTCACTGCCGGCGATCTGACCACGGGATGGACTAATTTACACACCTATAGACACAGCGGGGCACAGGTAGATAAACAAAACAAGCCAATCCGCACATGCACCACGGCCACTTTCCACAATCGGTTAACAGAGAGGTGCCCACCAGAGTGAGAGAGAGACAGAGTGGACACAGTTTCACACGAAGGCTTTTGCGACCAATATTATTCCCAATAGAGGCGGTTAGCAAGGTTTGTCACGTAAATAAAACATGCTAATTCTGGCCGCCGCCCCAATGAGGCCGGTTTCAATTGACAGCTCAAACGTCGTACTCGAACTGTAAATGCTGCGATGGGTGTACTCTCCGACACGCCAGCGTGGACGCAGCCCTCCCGAGCGCGCGACGATCTGCGAGGCGCTCACATCCGGCGTGCACCTCGACCCGTAGAGCGTCTGCAGCCCATGGAAGGGGCAGTCCATGGTGCACGTGAGCACGGTCTTCCCGGGGAACAGGAGCGCGCTCGCCGGCCCCGACGTGTTGACGAGCAGCTCGCTCGCGGTGGCGTTGAGCGTGCGGTGCGCCGCGCCGGGGAGCCGCGTGCCGTTGAGGCTCCAGTGGAGGTGGGACGAGGTGCAGGGCTCGGCGTCCGCGTCCGAGGGCCGTGGCGTGGCGAAGAGGAGCAGGCAGCGCGCGGACAGCGGGGAGCCCACGCGCAGCACGATCGGGTCCGGGAAGATGATGCCCGTCAGTGACGCTGCGACAGTACAAGAGAGGGACGAGAGAGAGGGTGTGGGGGGGGGAGGAGAGGGGAGGAGAGTGCAGGGAGGGGCAGGGAGAGAGGACAGGGAGAGAAGGGGAGAGTGTAATCGCGAGAAGGGAGATCGAGAGGGGTGAGATGGAAGAGGAGAGATAGGGGGGTATAGAGAATGATAGAGGGGAGTGTGCGCTGGAGGGAGGTGAGAGCAGGAATGGGAGAGGGGGAGATGAGAGAGGGCAGACATGGAAGAGAGGGGAGATAGGGGGGAGAGAGGGGGAGAGAGGGGAGAGAGGGAGGAGAGAGGGGAGGAGAGAGGGGGGAGAGAGGGAGGAAAGAGGGGAGGAGAGAGAGGGGGGAGAGGGGGAGAGAGGGGGGAGAGAGGGGGGAGAGAGGGGAGGAGGAGAGAGGGGGGAGAGAGGGGGGAGAGAGGGGAGGAGAGAGGGGGAGAGGGGGGGAGAGGAGGGGAGAGGGGAGAGAGAGGGGGGAGGAGAGGGGGGAGAGGGGGGGAGGAGAGAGGGGAGGAGAGAGGGGGGAGAGAGGGGGAGAGAGGGAGGAGAGAGGGGGGAGAGAGGGGAGGAAAGAGGGGAGGAGAGAGGGGGGAGAGAGGGGAGGAAAGAGGGGAGGAGAGAGGGGGGAGAGAGGGGAGGAGAGAGGGGAGGAGAGAGGGGGGAGAGAGGCGAGGAGAGAGGGGGAAGAGAGGGGGGAGAGAAGAATGAGGAAGGATGGGAGATGGGTAGAAGAAAGCAAAGGAGGGAGAGGGGATAACGAAGACAGGGGAGGGTGGAGAGAGGAGGAAGAGAGGGAAGTGAGAGGAGAGATGACAGAGAGATGACAAGAGAACAGGAGAGAGGGGATGGTTGTGAAAGTTAGGCGGCTCATAGTTAATACACTTGCAGTGTTAACCAGGGTGGCCCCTATCCCTTGACTCTTAAGCATGAATACATACGTAATATGAGGATATATCCGGCTCACTGACGTATCACAACTCGTCATGGTGATGGCTCTGTCGGTCCTGGTTTACAGCCAATGGGGGGAAGCCTGGGGGCATGGCCCTGACGTGATGGAAAGGTGACAGCTATAAGGATTGGTTCTGCTGGCTTTGGCCACAGCCAATGGGGAGATGAGTCAGGGGCGTGGTCCTGGGAGCTGACGAGGGAGCCTGGAAAATTCCATGCAGGCTAACGAGGATTAGCGGAAACGTACCACGTGACCCGGGTATTAAATAGGGGTGGAGACGAACAACACGTGGTGAGAACGGGAACGAACAGAGGAAGGGGGGCACGCGGGAGCGGGGCTCCGAGTTGCCACGTGGCAGTTTGTCTCTCTCTCTATCTGTCCCTCTCACGCTGCCTGTCAGCAGCGTGAAGTAACTGTAACATAAGTTGAATAAAAGACGGATTCCAGAAGTCGTCTCAACGAGCTTTATTACACATATGTTGGCCTCTAATGGTGCCATTATCGATATTTCTCATTGAGTGTTGGTCACGAGTGTTGCTAGACCAATGTTCTTCACTCATTTTCAGACGGGGGCCACTCTTGCCGATAAGAAGCAAGTCTTTAGTGCGGGGGCCGCACGTCAAGGGCCGCCAGTGACCCCGGGAGCCTTGCAATGAAGAACACTGCGTTAGACTATACTTCACAACACTGGTTAGTGCGGATTGGTGAAGGTGTGGGGGGGGGTGGGGGAGGGGCTATCAGGAGCAGTCCTGTCTCACTCGCCACTGATGTTACATGGGAATCAAACTTGGCCGCTGGGGTCATAGCGCAGCGCACACACACTGCTACACCACTCCAACCAATGCTATAAAAAGCATGATCATCTTTCAGTCGGGGAACCTGTTTTTATCTAGGTAAAATTCCAGACGTTGTATAGAGCTATCGTCATCAGCATAGGTCCCTGGGTGCTTGCCGGTCAGAATGAGCACTGACTCGAGTTTGTATAACGAAGTTTCCCTGAGGCGAGTGCTGTGACTGATGTACATCATTCAGTTTCTGGTATGATGAGGACTGTCCTGTGGTGTGCGTGTGCTTGCCGTGCTGTTGTGAGTGTGTGTGCGTGTGTGTGCGTGTTTTGTGCTGTGCGCGTTTGTGCGTGCGAGTGTGTGCGTGTGTGTGCGTGGTGTGCGCATGTGTGCGTGTGTGTGCGTGTGTGTGCGCGTCCCTGTGCGTGTGTGTTGTGCGTGTGTGTGTGTGCGGTGTGTGAGGTGTGTGAGTGTGCCATGCGTTGGTTGCGCGTGTGGGCGTTGTGTGTGCGAGTGTGTGCGTGTGTGTGCGTGTTGTGCGTGTGGGTGTGTTCGTGTGTGTGCGTGTGTGTGCGCGTGTGTGGCGTGTGTGCGGTGTTGTGCGCGTGTGTGCGTGCGGCCCCCACCTGTCGAGACGTGCAGCACGAGGCACAGGAGGGAACACGCGTGCACAGCGCGTCATGACAAGACCTGCTCACACGCGTGGACAGGAGGGAGACAGCGGAGAGAGACGACACAGAGAGAGACACACACACAGAGATAGATAGACACGTCTTGAGAGACATATAAACACTCTGTACATTATCAATCTGAGACATTTCTGCGCTTCGTGCTCTCATGAAGTCTCCCCAATATTTAAATATTCACCAACTGCCAGATCCATCCACTTACTCACAATTTCCCACCCACTGTCGAACATTTACATATCTTGCCTTCATCTCCTTACTGACCCTACCTCACCTTGCTAAACTCTGGAAACTCATCCTCCTCCTTACAGTAATACCATTAATAACTTTTATGACAATAATAGTTACTTCCTCAGGAAAGCCACACTGAATCTAGACTTCTATTAAGGAAGGTCCTGCGTTGAGATCTTTAGCGCACACCAATGACATTGTATGTTTTCGTTAGCTAAGGAAGGACACTCTGAAGAGAATCCGGAGGAAACCCCATGCACAACAGGGGTCAAACATACTAACTCCACGGAGAAATGTGCCCAGGTCGGGAATCGAACCCATATCTTGAGGTGAGGCACGAGTGTTACCACTGCACCATCCCTTCCTGGTAAACTCTGGAACTGATCACCCAACCTCCATCAACCCGATAACAAAACTTACATTTTCTTTCGTCTTAACGTCAACCACTCACCTGTGCTGGATCTGTGTTGGTGCCGGTGGATGGGTGTGGTTCACAAAAGGTCAAATGTCCCCTTGCGCCGGCAGCTGGGAAGGTGGCCGAGTGGCCCAGAGGTCAGATCAGAGCTCGGCTGACACCACCGAGAAGCTGGGCTCGAGATGCGGGGGGCAGCCTTCCGTGGTTAAACCGGGTTCTCAAACATAACGCGTTGATCGTATCAGTATCATCACCGATGGCTGTGTAAAGAGAAGAGAAAAAAAACGATGAATGTAGTTACATTTTACAAAATTACAGCTCTGAAAATTCTAAATGTTGTCTTCACCGTCACTGTCGTCCAGCACGTGACAAGGTCGGGAGCCGCTGGCAGCTGTGCACAAGCATAATTAACATAAAACTCAAGAAGGCCCATTGCCTGAAACGTCGACCAATTGTATATATGTTATATTTTAAGTCAGTATTAATACGTGCAATATTGATATTTTCTGCATTGATATTTATGGTATGATTATATGCGACATTCATGCATCCCGCATTCACGTAAGTATAGTAAATTAATCTATATATGTGGCATGAATACTTGTGGTCAGCTATATCACAGAATAGAGCATTGTTTCAGTTACAGAATCCCATCCTTCCCCTTGCTCTCATCTGTGCACCCCCAGTTTGCCAGTAACTGCGTGTGTGTGTCGAGTGTGTGTAGTGTGTGTACAGAGTGTGCGTGTAGTGTGTGTACAGAGTGTGTGTGTAGAAAGTGTGTGTGTGTCGAGTGTGTGTAGTGTGTGTACAGAGTGTGCGTGTAGTGTGTGTACAGAGTGTGTGTTGTAGTGTGTGTGTCGAGTGTGTGTAGTGTGTGTACAGAGTGTGTGTAGTGTGTGTACAGAATGTGTGTGTAGAAAGTGTGTGTGTGTCGAGTGTGTGTAGTGTGTGTACAGAGTGTGTGTAGTGTGTGTACAGAGTGTGTGTGTAGTGTGTGTGTCGAGTGTGTGTAGTGTGTGTACAGAGTGTGCGTGTAGTGTGTGTACAGAGTGTGTGTGTAGAAAGTGTGTGTGTGTCGAGTGTGTGTAGTGTGTGTACAGAGTGTGTGTAGTGTGTGTACAGAGTGTGTGTGTAGTGTGTGTGTCGAGTGTGTGTAGTGTGTGTACAGAGTGTGCGTGTAGTGTGTGTACAGAGTGTGTGTGTAGAAAGTGTGGTGTGTGTCGAGTGTGTGTAGTGTGTGTACAGAGTGTGCGTGTAGTGTGTGTACAGAGTGTGCGTGTAGAAAGTGTGTGTGTGTGTAGAAAGTGTGTGTGTCGAGTGTGTGTACAGCGTGTGCGTGTAGAAAGTGTGTGTGTGTAGAATGTGTGTGTGTCGAGTGTGTGTACAGCGTGTGCGTGTAAAAAGTGTGTGTGTGTAGAAAGTGTGTGTGTCGAGTGTGTGTACAGCATGTGCGTGTAGAAAGTGTGTGTGTGTAGAATGTGTGTGTGTCGAGTGTGTGTACAGCGTGTGCGTGTAGAAAGTGTGTGTGTGTAGAATGTGTGTGTGTCGAGTGTGTGTACAGAGTGTGCGTGTAGAAAGTGTGTGCGTGTAGAATGTGTGTGTGTAGAATGTGTGTGTAGAGTGCCAGGTGGATAAAACACAGCAAGTTGGCGCAATAGTGGGCACAGCTGGTGCATCCACAAGTCATCTCAGTCAGTCAACTCATGGCACCTGGTTCTGCCCCGTTACCTCCTGCCAGCGCACCTTTGACACTTCACGTGGCACTTCAAGTGCACCTAGCCTGGCACAAGCGCCATGGTCACGTCACTTAGTGGCGAATGGCGACTGATGTTGTTGTGTGTCTGTACAGTGTGTGGATGAATGCATTTATGTTCCTATGTAGACTGTGGATGTGTAGTTCGTCTCTTCCCGTCATTGACAGGAAAAACAAAAACCCAGTAACGGGAATCGGATCTGTTCGGTGCCCTGTTATTGCATTTGTGCGTACGTGTGTCCGCAGTGTGTCTGTGCGTGTCGCCTCTTTGAAACGCAGTTGCTGAGCACAGCCCCAAGACGCAAGCAATGTCAAGCGGCAAGCAACAAACAGCACCGTCGAAGCTGTAACGCGTTTCGTGAATGGAGCAAGGTTATTATAAGAACTGGGGGAGGCGTGGGGGGTAGAGACGATGGGTGGCGGCTTTCAGAGTGGAGCAGAGTGAGCGAGGAAGCAGAAAGGTCAATTTTGTGACCTGCAGTGGAGGTTGAACACAGTACGGGATGGGAGGAAACAGCCATTCTGGTATGTTAGTTTTACAAGTTTATTTTATTTAACCGGGTGATAACTCAAGAGAACCAGGAGGAGTCTCAATTGCAAGAGTGACCACCTTGGAGCATTTGTCTGCCAAAAGCGCTGATTGCAATGTGCTGTATTAATCCCAGTTGAGTTGGTAATTGGTGGGTAAGTTTTAGAATTTGCCACAGTTGGACACCGACGCCGGCACACAATCGCCTACCCTTGCGAATGACCTCAGGGGGATTTGTAACGTCCACTACGAAGCAGGCTGCCCATAGTGTCGTGTATTTTTTGTATTTTAGGATTGTATATTACGGTTAGTTTATATTGTATACTTATTCAAAATTGAACATACTTTAGCCCCTGAGTATTAGTTAGACTTTGTAATTTTAGTATAGTTAGACTGTATACCACTTATTTACGTTTTTAAGATTCCTACATGTTGAATGTATGCACCTCCCTGCCATAGTAAATTCCTTGTTTGTGCAAACTTTCATGGCGAATAAAACCCTTTCTGATTCTGATTCTGATCACACCCGCACTAATAGTCAGGGTGGCCGCTTGCATGCACGATTGTACTGCATGTTGAACTACGTTCGCACCGCACGTAGCCAACTGCGCTGATCGTAGATGCGGGGGAAGGACGACAAACTAAACACAAAAAGCAGTTCTAAAGAAATGATTATCAATCTAGATATTTTAAAGGTGCACAGCTCCAGTAGCTTCCTAACATTGGAAGGAAGAGCGTTCCAGACGGCGCAGAAACGCATCTGAAAGCGCACGATGCAGTGACCCGTCTTTGTTCGGTGGCCAGCCAAAAGCCGCTGCGAAGATGACCGGAGTTGGCGTGATGGTTCACAGTCCCTGAAGAGATCAACAAGGTGTCGCGGTTCAGGTGTTCGTTTGTGGCAAGCACTTCGTGTGTAGTGAGCGTGACCTTGATTTGAACCTCTGCAACAAGCCATCAAAGCGCTACATGTCACCGTCCGTGTTAATGTTATACTCTTAGGTATTTTTCGGTAAAGTCACGTAGGTAAAAAAATAAGAATAAAATCAAAATTAAAAAAAGTAATAATAAAAATAAAATAATAAATCACGACGTTTCGGAGGCAACACAAGTCTCCGTCATCAGGTGGGACCGTCACGTAGGTAGAAAATAAAAATAAATAATAAAAATATTAATGGAAATAAAATAATAAATCACGACGTTTCGGAGGCAACACAAGTCTCCGTCATCAGGTGGGACCGTCACAGCTAAATTTACTGCATCAAGTGAGGCCACCTGATGACGGAGACTTGTGTTGCCTCCGAAACGTCGTTATTTATAATTTTATTTTTATTATTACTTTTATAAATTTTCATTTTATTTTTTTACCTACGTGACTTTACCGAAAAAACCTAAGAGTATGAATCCTTGCAGTCACGAAAGCTTCATATCTCGTATGCATGTTAACTGTGTACAGCATATGTTTTTTTTAAATACATCAGTGGAGTATCTATAAATGGATCACCCCGCATATGTTATATTAGATGTGAAACACACCATAGAAGATGCCCCCTGTGGAGTAGGAGCAATGAAACCAGCTTGCATGCCAGTAGTGAGAGATTATGATAACGTGCTTATTAGGAAGGCAGTGGACACAATCATGGCTGATGTATGTATGTACATGGGTTTGTGAGTGTATATTACAGTGACAAGTGAAAGACATTTAAATGTTATCATTCAATCCTGTCAGAATGCTTTTTCCCATCCCATCTCAAATCGTGAGCCTCTCAGCGCGTGCATGGTGGGAGAATTTGTGGTGAATTAATGACAAAGCTAAAACAAAATTCGTGATGAATATTTCATGTAAAAAAAGGGACGACATTGAAATTCGCATTCAAGCACAAGTGCCAGAGCCATAGCGAGACGTTCAGGCGACCGGTGCAAGGGGTCACCCTCAAGCCCCCCAATGTCTCCATAACTCCCCCCTGCACTCCCAATCCTTACTGATACGGCGCCAGTACCGCCCCACCAAGATAAGTGAGCCACCATCCTGCCAACTGCTGGCTACGTCTCGGCTGCCGCACCACCTCGCACCCACCCAGCCTCACCCCGCCCCGACACTGGTGCGGCACTGACAAATGAAAGGAACCCTACACAACATTTTAAATACCGTAATGCTACTTTATGACGGCGAATGGACGACGGGACGTTTTAGGAGGATGGGCTGACTTACAGTTCACACTGAACACTATTGGGCCCTGAGAACACTGGAACATTTCAAGAAAAGATGATAACTATTTTTTATTTGCTCCCCTGCTCCATGGCAGGTCTGACTCAGTCCTCACCTTCCATCCTGTCCCATATTGAGCAGAGGCACGGTGTAAACTGTGATCTCCTAAGCTCTGTTCCCCCCTTTGAAAACGGGCCACTTCCAGAAACGCCAGTGAGCCTACGGCATATTCTTATTGTTTCAGCCAGTGTCAATAATCACCATGAGCATCGTCATCATTTCCTTCCTTCTTCTCCAGACTCACTTGCTGCCGCCGTCCCCTGTAAAGCCACGGAATTCCCGTGAAATTCTCGTGGAGTGTGGGAGTCTCCTCGTAATGTCACTCTCCTGTGTGTGTGTGTGGGGTGACGAAGACGGTTGTTGTTGTTGTTGTATGTGAACGTACGTGTGTATGTATGTCTTCGTGCACGTGTATGTACTTGTACATGTGTGTTTACATGTCCATGTGTTTTTGTATGTGTACATGTGTATGAGTACACTGTGTGGTTGAAGGTGCGTAGGTTTGTCAATGTGTTTCTGTGTCTGGGCAGTTGGAGGCAGTCGCTTTCCAACAACAACGGAGGGCAGAGGAGCGATGCTCACAACAACGAACGGAGCACCGGGCAGCTAAAAGTTGGCACAGAAGGGGGCACAGCTGGTGCATCTGCCAGTCATCTCAGTCAGTCAACCCATGGCACCTGCGTCTGTCATGTGACCTTCTACCAGTGGCGAGCCTTCAACACTTCACGTGGCCTCAAAGTGCACCTGGCCTGGCACAAGCGCGGTTGTGATGTCAGAGCCACTTATTGACGGATGTTGTTATTCTGTCTCTGTGAATGTAGTGGGGAGCGGTAGTGTAGTGGTTAGTGACTCGAGCTCGAATCCCGCTCACGGCCAACAACACCAGTGACAATTATCTGAACCGGTCCAGGGCCTCTCCTAGGTCGACTCAGCCTCAAATGAGCACCTGTGTAAACATCACCACTGGTAAGACAAAGGCGGCCAGGCGTAGTGTTGGCCACCCACCCCCTCGTGTGCCGTGCCGGTATTCATAGGTGCTCTCAAACAGCACTTGCCCCAACAATTTGTTCAAGGCGTGAACAGGTGCATCTTTGTCTCCGTATGCATGTGTAGAGTAACAGCGCCGGCTGCTGACGAAAAGTGGTACTGACAGCCAGGGCCGGATCAAGGCACGGGGCTTTAGGGGCTGCAGCCCCAGGGGCCTCCACCAGCTGGAGGGCCTCCAGAGATGAAGTGAAAAGTTATTTCATTTGTGAATGGTGAATTGTATTTGTTGTTAGCCTTGTAAAAATAAAAATTTATTTTTCTTTAAGCTTGTTTTCCTTTTGAAAATATTACTGGGGGCCTCACAGTACCTGTTGCCCAGGGGCCTACAAAATCTTAATCCGGCCCTGCTGACAGCGTAGGGCAGTACACGCGTCAGCAGGCGACACTATATACGGGGGGAAAGACAACTAAGGGAATGCTCAGGGAAGGGGTCCATCTGGAAGCCCCGGGAAGCTGCTAGTAGGTTCCAGAAAGGGGGAGCGTGGTCAGGGCAGAACAAGGCCACGCTGGGAGCCCTGAGCGGGAGCTCGGGGCTGTTGCTGAAAGTGGATCCCCTCGCCGTGCTGCTGTTCGTCACCATCGCCGCCGCCGTCTTCACCATCGCTGGGCGCCGCTAGCTATACAGCCTGCCAACTGTACTCGCTAGTGCCGTCGACAGTAGACGGCTGTGTGTGTAACCTATATGTAGAGGAGTACTGTGAGTAGCCAATGAGGGATGAGCGTAAGGAAGGCCGAATGGATGGAGAGCTATGCGAGGCCAAGGATGACGTAACGTCACGGGCCACGTAGGGGGACGTTCGGAAAGCACTTTCCAGAAGGTGGGCGGGGCCGAGCTAAGGGGGAGGAGTTATCGAGAGGGTTCTTAAGGGGGGCCACGTGAGGGACACGTGGTCGTCGTGGGGAGCCAGGGTAAGGATCGGCTGGAAGAGGTCTCTCTCCTCGTCGCGGGCGGTGTTGGCTGATCCCCCGCCCCGGGCAGACGGGTGAGAGAGCCTCGGGGTAGCCGAAGAGATCCCGACGTATATAGTTATGCCAGGTCCAAGTGAAGGAGGGAGAATAGAGTGCGCTTACACTGGTGTGAGTGTAGGATGCAGTGTGAGAGCGTGTACAGTATTAATACACGGCTGCCAGCCCTGAAAGAATTTCTCTTCTCCGTGTGGTTGGACTGCACTACATATATATAAATATAGTGTGCACCCACACAGGGTGCGTATAGTCCCCATTTGTGTGCAAGAATAAAGAAGGTGCCTCAAATGATTCCCGTCCCCGAACCGCGTCACGACGCATGTGTAAACACGCAGCGCTGTCTCTGGCACGGTTGGTCAATGTGCCACTCAGAAGTGGAAGTGCCCGTTCCGGCAAAGACGATTTTTCCCAGAAATGAGTCACGGGTGCTGGGGACCGCCCAAAATGTCCCAAGCGAGGCCAAGAGACACGCAGATACACGGGCACACTAACACAAATGGCATTTATTCCCCGTTAAACATTAACTGACGGTGAGGGCAAGTGCTGTTTTGGAAAACTGATCAAGGTTGGCATGACACACGAGGGGCTGGATGGGCAACATCATGTCCGGCCACCTTAGTCTCTCTTCCCAGAGCTGATGTTTACACAAGCCGCAGCAGGTACTTATTTATGGCTGGGTCAACCCAGAAGATGCCCATGACCGGTTAAAATATTTTTTATTGTTCGTGAGCGGGAATCCAATTCGGGTGGCCGCGAAGGGGTTCGCAGCGCAGAGTGCTAACCGTTGCACTATCACTCCCCACGTACACACACACAGAAAGGCACACGTAGGTGTAAACGGTCACAGAAACACTAAGCACACACACATTAAACATACAGGAAGATACAATTAGTCAAAAGCGCATACAACCCACAGCGCCTGTGCCAGGCTTTGTGCACGTTGAGATCACGTGGAGTGTCGAAGGCCACAAAACAAGCGTTTGAAGAACTCCGTGTGACGTTTCTCCCAATACTCGTTTTGTTCAAATGCCTGTTGGTGCCTTTGGTATTTAACTTGGTGTGGTGTGCTTTAGACAACCTGCAGTGACTCACAGTGCTTAAATACGGTGGGTGTGAAGGCGTTTCTTTATGATAATAGTTGTAATGAGCTGATAAATTAAACCTGTACAAATGAGACAGAACAAAGCCGGAAACAATAAAAGTGAGACCAATAAGATCTGGTAATCCAACAACATTTGCTTCACAAGCCTGCCTTTGCTGATGAGACTGAGAAGGTGGCTCTGTATATCGCTAAATCCGGTCCGGAGTTTGCTTAAACAAACTCTGTGGTTAATTATACACTGGTCAACAAAAAAAATACATTTTTTTTCTGGCCTGGACTTTTTGCAGCTGTTTTAGACTAATTTCAGGGTGCTGATTCCAAATCTGATCTCAGATTTGCTCTATCACATCTCATTTTTATGCTATCGGCATACCCCATTTTCATTGATTTTACCTGAAATTAACTCTGTCACTTATGATTGCAAGTTGTTGCGAGTCAGTGACTGCTTTAGTGTTAAAATATGGTGCTGTATTTTTAGGATAGTGTGTTTATAATATCATTTTATGTAGATATCCACATTTATTTAATATTTTTCTTCTGCAGTTTTTATTGAAAATGCAATATTTGATATCTCAAAAACCTGATGTGATAGACAAAAACTGATGACAGATTTGGAATCAGCACCCCAAAATTACCTTGAAACCGTTGGAATACCTTATGCCAGAAAAAGTGTGTTGATCAGTGTTATTGGTCTTCAAAGCCGATAGGCTGAAGGGGTAAAACATATTTTATATATGTCACACAAAGCTGAGTTTTGCGAGGGTTTTCTTGCGGTGCTCCGGGTTCCTTCCACATGTAAAACGGTCATTAATATATCTAGAGGACTGCAGAACTTGGGGGCTGGAATTTGGTACCTGCTCACTGCCTGGCTGCTGACTGTCCTGCTTTATCTGTGGTGCTCGCTAGCAGCACTTTCTCCTACAGTCTGTTAAGGCTAGACGGGAGATCTTTGTATTTGTTGTGTATACAAGTGCAAACTAAAATCAGTCTAAAGAGGAAGTGTGTGTGAAATGTGTGTGTGTGTGAAATGTGTGTGTGTGTGAAATGTGTGTGTGTGTGTGAAATGTGTGTGTGTGAAATGTGTGTGTGTGTGAAATGTGTGTTTGTGGCTGTGTCCGTGTGTTCGACTTTGCAACGCGTGTGTCTTTGTGCGTGGGTGCACAGCGCTAGGAACCGAGTACATGAGTTTGATTTCCCAGCCACGGCTCACATCAGTGGTGAATCACGTTGGCATTGTGTCCTGTGGGGAGCGACAGTGCAGTGGGTTAGCGTACTGCGCTAACAAAACCGGCAACCAAAATCGGTGACATATCGAGAACTGATCTTGGGCCATCTCGAGGTTGATTCAGCCTGAAATGAGCAGCTGGTGTCACGTGTGAACATCTCCACTGGGGAGACAAAGGCGGCCACCTTTGTGTGCTATGCTCACCTTAATAGTTGCTCGCAAAGAGCACTTGCCACAACAGTATGCTAAAGACTATATAGAGGGTCTTTGTATTTGTCATTGTATCTGTATGTATACTTCATTACGTGTGTTCGCTGTATGTGTGCATATTATTACGTCTATATACAGTATGTCTAAATAAAGATTCCGATCTAATGTAATTCCTCAATTATACAATCAACCCTACTGTATCGTGACGTGTTTTGGAATGACACGTATGCTAATCTAACCGATTTCTTTTCAGGAAGTTAAACATTTTCCTCTCAGGCAATTCAAATGGCCTTTCCATAAACACAAATACTGAAACCTGCAGAGTTCTGGGACCAGGGTTTGAGCCCTGGGTCTGAGTGTCTATCCGTCTCTCAGGAGATTAGAAATGCCAATTCCTTTCTACAATTCCAAGCTTTAATCCTATGACAACCTGGGTTTGAGTCCTAGTTCTGAGTGTATCTCAGGAATTTCAGAATGGCAAATTGATTTCCACAATTATGGAGCTTGAACCTGAGGATTACAGTTTGTGTCTCTCGGCCTCTGTATCTGAGGAGGTTCATAATGGTCATTTCTTTCTATAATTTTCAGCCTCGAATGTGTCTAAATGTTGAGCCTTAGGTCCTGGTTTTCCCTCTCTCAGCATGTTCACAATGGCCACGTAATTCCACACTTTTCAGTCTGGAAATTGTGAATTCCTAGTTTTGAACCCTTGGAATGTGTCTCTCTCAGCGTTTCTCATGGAGTTCATAATGGCCATGTCAGAGACAATGAGATCCATAATGGCCAGTTCCTTCCAGAATTCAAAGAACTGCCCTGTGCTGAGGTCGAGATTGACACAGCGCTGTCGTTTCACCATGCCCGTTGTGGCTCAGTGTGTTCATGGGAGAGATATGCTTGCGTTACCCTTCGTGTTTGTGATAACATGTTGCAACTTCTAAGTTCCTTAATATGTGTGGAGACACAGATGTATAACATGTGTTTGCACGCTGTCTGTGAGTTGTGAAATATGTCTACGTACGCAGAATGCTTCAGTTCAGCCAAATATGTGAATCGATCTTGGGCCTCCGCCTATGAGTATCTGGTAAAGTGTGTAAACATCAGAACTGGGGGAAACAAAGGCGGTCCAGGCATGGTGCTGACCACCCACCCTACCATGTGCAGTGACGGCCTTCGTTGGTTATCGCTCGCAGCACTTGCCTCTGCAATCTGTCGAAGGCTTTCGGGGGGATCTTTGTGTTTATATGTCTCCATATAATATCAAGATCATTCGAGGGTCAGCACATCTGACAGTTGTGTGACACGTGCAAGAGATAACACAGGAAGCAGGATATGTCCGCTGTGTAACACAAAACAAAACAAACATCCCCCGTTTAGCCCGAAACAGACTGCTGGGGCAAGTGCTGTTCGCGAGCACCTATGCAGGCCGACACTGTACACAACGGAATGGGTGGCCAGCACCACACCCGACCGCCTTTGTCTTCCCAGTAGCGATATTTTTACACACCGCACCAGGTACTCATTAGAGGCTGAGTCGACCTAGGGGAGGCCCATGACCGGTTCAGATAATCGTCACTGGTGTTGGCCGTGAGTGGCAATTGAACTCGGGTCACCGGGTTCGTAGTGCAGCGCTCTAGCCTCTACACTACCGCTCCCCACACGAAGACATACACACATGCATAAATACACACAGATTAACAAATACAAACTTCACAAAATATTCTAGATTTGAAGCTTTTGTGACTGCAAGGATTCATACTATTTGGTTGTTTCGATAAAGTCACGTTGGTAAAAAATAAATAAATGAAATTTATCTTCTTGGTTCTTTCGGTAAAGTCACGTAGAAGGGAAGTAATAAAATAATAAAAATAAAACATAATAAAATAATTCTCACGACGTTTCGGCCATAACGCAAGCAGCCGTCCTCAGGTGAAGACCAGGTCTGTCGGGAAGACAGCTTGCGTTGTGTTTGTTGAAGGGCTATGAAAGCTGAACAATTATACAAATGCTGTATAGTCAAACCCATGCTTATAACGAGGACAATTCGAAAACCATTAACTAAAAATGTATTTTGAGTCACATTAATTACCGTCCGGATGTTGATTTGGGTTCACTCTGAGATGTTTTCTTGTTCATGTTTTTGTTTGTTGCGGTTGCACCCGATTCAAGAGCCGAATGGCTCACAGGGCTACACCTAATACATGAAACTGAAGAGGGCAGAGTCTGCATAGAGCTCTACAATGTTGACAATGTTGCACAGAGCTCTACAATGCTGTAAGTGGCACGCCGAGCACCACGGAATAGACAAAATCACTGCCAATCAGTGCACCGACTAATTGCCCCCCCCGTTGAGTGGCATGCTAGGGTCACTCCACTGCTGGACTATTCGTCCATCATCCCGATTTGGTGATGCTGCTGCTGCTGCTGCATTGGATGTCACAAATAACAACAACAACACTCAACACCTTCGTCAATACAACTGTGGCCTTCAAAGTAAAACTAATGTATAATAGGACACGTTCAGGGCAATGAACCTTCTTCATGTCACATACAATGTGTACTCTCTCTACATCATATTGCCCTCTCTGGGCAAGTGTTACTGACGCCCGTGCTGGGCTTTGTGCTGCTGTATTTGACCATACTTCACCACGTTGATCAGGGCATCGAAGCGAGAACATAGAAGTATACAGTACAACAATGGATTTGTCTACATCATTCTGTACCACGACACAAAGTGAAATGCCCCCCCCCCCCCTGTTTCGCCTTCACAGACTGTGGGGGGCAGGTGCTGTTAGCGAGTAGCAGCACCTATGAAGGGTTGGGGTGGACAGCACCACGCCCGACCGCCTTTGTCTCCCCAGTGGCGATGTTTACACACATCGCAATAGGTACTCAATTGAGGCTGAGTCGACCTAGGGGAAGCCCAGAACCGGTTTAGATAATCTTCACTGCAAATACAAAGATCCCCCGTATAGTCTTGGCAGACTGCTGGGGCAAGTGCTGTTAGCGAGGAGCGCCTATGACCAGCATCACGCCCGACCGCCTTTGTCTCCCGAGCGGCGAGATGTTTACACACCGCACCAGGTACTCGTTTGAGGCTGAGTCGACCTACTTCTCCACAATACACACACCCACACGTGCGTACAAAAACAACACGTAACACGGCTCTACAGGGTACAAGCAGGCAAGTTGTCATGTTGACAAACATTGCATCGGTTTCATCCCTCGCCCGCCGACTGGATCAACAGTGGCAGCTTAATCATTAAACAGCGGTGGCGTGGTGGAGTTGGGGTGGGTGGGTGAGTGGGTGAGTAGGTGGGTGAGTGGGTGGGTGAGTGGGTGAGTAGGTGGGTGAGTGGGTGAGTGAGTGGGTAGGTGAGTAGGTGGGTGAGTAGTGGTGAGTAGTGTAGTAGTGGTGAGTAGTGGTGAGTGGTGGTGAGTAGTAGTAGTACTGTAGTGTAATGGTGAGTAGTGGTGAGTAGTGTAGTACTGGTGAGTAGTGTAGTGGTGAGTAGTAGTCGTAGTGGTGAGTAGTAGTGGTACTGGTGAGTAGTGGTGAGTAGTGTAGTAGTAGTGAGTAGTGGTGAATAGTAGTGGTACTGGTGAGTAGTGTAGTAGTGGTAAGTAGTAGTGATGAGTGTAGTGGTGAGTGTATAGTGGTGAGTAGTGTAGTGGTGAGTAGTGGTGAGTAGTAGTGAGTAATGGTGAGTGGTGGTGAGTAGTAGTGTAGTGGTGAGTAGTGGTTAGTAGTGTAGTGGTGAGTAGTAGTGTAGTGAGTAGTAGTGGTGAGTAGTGTAGTGGTGAGTAGTAGTGGTGAGTGTAGTGGTGAGTAGTGTAGTGGTGAGTAGTAGTGAGTAATGGTGAGTGGTGGTGAGTAGTAGTGTAGTGGTGAGTAGTGTAGTGGTGAGTGTATAGTAGTGAGTAGTGTAGTGGTAGTGGTGAGTAGTGTAGTAGTAGTGTAGTACTGGTGAGTAGTGTAGTGAGTAGTGTAGTGAGTAGTGAGTACTGGTGAGTAGTGTAGTGGTAGTAGTGTAGTACTGGTGAGTAGTGTAGTGGTAGTAGTGTAGTACTGGTGAGTAATGTAGTGTGGTGAGT
Source organism: Lethenteron reissneri (assembly GCF_015708825.2). NCBI lineage: Eukaryota > Metazoa > Chordata > Hyperoartia > Petromyzontiformes > Petromyzontidae > Lethenteron > Lethenteron reissneri. The sequence goes on from NW_026890914.1 coordinate 18,601, forward strand.
AATGTAGTGTGGGTGAGTAATGTAGTGTAGTGAGTAATGTAGTGTAGTGGTAGTGTAGTGAGTAGTGTAGTGTAAGTGAGTTCCTACCCGCGCCTTCTCTGCTGGGCTGCGCGGACTCGCGATGCCCGTGGCCCACGTGGTGCGTGGCGTCACGTGTGCCAGGCGCACCTAGCCTGGCACAAGCACCGTGGTGACGGCCCCGCCACTTGATGGCGAACGCCGGTTGTTGTTGTATCTATATATTTATGTGTTTGTATATCTGCGAGCCAATGCGTATATGTATCTAAGGGTGTTATGTACGTGTGTGTACATGAATGTCTATATGTATGATTAAGTGTACGTGTATGTGTGTCGATATGGATGTGTGCATATATGTCCTCGTATATGTGTGTCAGCTTGTATATATGTGTGTCTGCGTAGCTGCTGTTGTCGGTATATGCGTGTCTCAAAGCGTATACACGATATGTCTGAGCGTCTGCTCGTGTACGTACGTAGTACAACACAAATGTGTAAGCCTCTAAGTATATATATGTAGATGTAGCAGTAGTAGTACACGCAGTACGCTCTGTGTGTGTCTCCCTCTCTGGCTCCCTGCGCACTCTGATGATCATCATCTTACAGAACGCCTCTCGGGGTCTGGGGCCGACGGGCAGGGCTCCCCCCCCCCCGTGTCCCCTTCCTCTTTACACTTTTTTTTAGTAAAAAGCGAAAGATTGATACTGGTAGGAACCCACTGGTTCCACCAGCCCACACGGGATTATTGTGTCCGTCCGTCGTGCAGGTAGGGGCTGGGTGGGGCTGGGTGGGGAGGGTGGGATGGGCTGGGTGGGGAGGGTGGGGCTGGGTGGGGGGTGGGAGGGGTGGGGTTGGGTTGGGTGGGGAGGGGCTGGGTGGGGAGGGGCTGGGTGGGGAGGGTGGGGCTAGGTGGGGAGGGTGGGGAGGGGCTGGGTGGGGAGGGAGGGGCTGGATGGGGAGGGTGGGGCTGGGTGGGGGGTGGGAGGGGTGGGGCTGGGAGGGGAAGGGGCTGGTCACCCCGTGGTGCCCTTATAAAAGTCAACGTTTAACCTACTCACGCCGGCTTGTGCCCGCCCTCACAGTCGGCCATATTTGCGGAATACACCACGCCGCCGTTGACCCTGGCCATTGACCGAGCAACCCAACGTTGCTACCATATTCGACACATTCTGGTCGAGTCTGGTGCCGAGGCTTTTGAGATGAGTAGAAAACTGAATCATTGAATATTCCTCTCAAATGTCCATGTAACATTTATTTGCCTGCGTCCATCTGTTACCGCCTCTCGATAACATTTCCCTTTAACCGGTAGCTAATTAAAAGTCCGCAACACTTTTAGAGAGAATTATTTTGCCCCCGCCCACCACATCCTCATCATCATCGCTTTTTGCCCTCTTGTTGGAATTTTTTTGTTTGTCCTCATAGGATTGCAGGAATGTCGGGTACAATAATATAGCTTTATGATGGATGTCAGTTTTGACAGATATCTGCTTCATCTCTTGACCGCCAACTGGATCAATAGTGCAACGTACTCTAGTGGGAGTGCCTTACACATCCTGTATCATTCCGAGTGCAAATCCTGCCGAGTAGCAACATTCCGGAAAATATCAAGTTAGAAAGGAAGCTCTGACTACAACAAACTCCTTCTATCAGTAACGTTCAACAACAACAAAACTCAACACATGTGCCAACAAGACTGTGACCTTAAAATGAAGAACATTTTTACTGGTGACGTTTTGAGCAATGGATCTTCTTCATAGCACACGGAGAGAGGCAAGAAAAATAAAGTGGATTATAGGAGTTGGTGGCTGACCTTGTACACCATGGGGCCTGCTGAGAACTACATGTACATAATATTTTCTGATGACCAGTTTTAAAATTGGCTTATGAATAGTTACCTAAATAACTGTTTTAGTGACAGACCCTTTAATAAATAAAAAGTGTGACATACTTTTCTACGAAAAAATGTTTTTAGCGATAATATTCAGATTATGGTTGCGAACTGTGCTGGTTTCCCCAGGATGTCCTGTTTTTTAAATAATTGTCCTGGGAAATCTGAGTCTCCCCAGGATATTAAAAATTAAAAGTCCCGGGTTCTGTCATTTGCATGTAGTTCTCCCCTCCTCCAGTATTGTGAGATATTCTCCCTATAATATGTCCCGATTGAGATATTTGTTTTACCTCAGAAGTGGCAACCCTGATCCAGAGAGAGTCCTTATTTGATCCCGACGAGAGCACATTGTCACTATGAATGTATCTGTCAAGGCAGGGTTGAGATATTTCGATCATGTTTCTATGTCGTCGTCTTGAACACTGGACAGCAGCTTTCAATCCTCACCTATTTTGAATAAAATAATAAAATAAAACAATTAAATTCTCACCACGTTCGATTGCAACACAAGCAATATTTTAAAGGCCCCCACCTCTATCGCCTTGCACTGATATTGGCTCTGCACCTCGGTCATTGCCATGTATGTCTATGACATATTGCGAGCCTTATCAATTGCACTATTATATCAGGAGTGGAGACACTTGGGGCTGTGGGCTATATGCGACCCAATTTCACACTGCCCATCCCGCCCACATCAGTCGTACCGCTTCGCAACGGCCCACACAATATTTAGCTATCACCAGAAAGCATCTTAGGTGCACTAATCGGGCACTAAGGCGGATATTTTTGATCTGGCAACAGCACTGTGTTTTTAAATGTGTACGTTCGCAGCCAATACTGCCACTTTAAGGGGCATCTTGCAGTGACAGTAGTGACTAGGGTATGTCTGTGTTAGTGTGTGGCCCATAAAAGGAATTTAAGAGTCCTTATTCGGCCCTCAGTAAGTAAAATGCTCCCCACCTCTGATTTATAAACGTAACTCAAATTCAGACTGTGACTTTATTTCAGCTGGTAAGGCCCAGTTAGCTGGGAAGGCCCATTTAACTGCAACCACCGTCGGCAGTGGTGGCAGTTCAAGACCAGTTTCAGGGTCGGAATGCACATATTAACAAGAGCACAAACTAAAATTATTTACATGAAACCCATACCAAGACCTGACTGCAAAGAGGATAATAAATAGTGCTTATATATAAATCAAAAACGGTCAGACGTTTGTAAATAAACCATATATACAGCCTCAGACATAATGAAGTTCAGTTTAAAGCATTCACAATTCTGGTTGGCTACGTACGGTGCGAAAGAAGTTTAATGTACATAAAAATACGAGAGTCCTGTATTTAATCCCAATGAGAGTACATTATTATTATTATCTTTTTCAAGTTCAAGTTCATGTATTAGGTATAGACCTTTGAGCCATTCGGCTCTTGAATCGGGTGCAAACCGCAACAAACAACAAACAAAAACATGAATAAGAAAACATCTTAAAGTGAATATGTGACTAACTGACTAAGGGAGGGTTAAGAGCTCTGCTTGCCAAATTTCGAATATCTGTAATAGCTTTGTCTACTATTGTCTGGAGCACCTTTCCCCCATCCAACCGTGCTATCGACTTTCCTGCCTCCCCCCCCCCCCCCCGGTTAAATACAACCTCAACATCTTCATTTTTTCCTTTATAATATGACTGTCTATTTCTCTCTATGAATTAAATATGCCCACTGTTTCTGTTTCTGCATTTCACATTGTATTGTATTGACTCTATCACACACAGAAGTCCCGAAGACTCACAGAGGTGGCCCTTATACTCACATAGAGCACAATATGCCCACACGGGGAACCATAGACTCATATGGAGACCTATGCCTGACTGGCTGTACACCATAAAGGTGTCCTTTGTTTCAGTACAGCGTCTTGAGAAGTGGACGCATTTAAGACGGCTAGACAAATCTGCATTGGACTGTGCAGCATCTCGCCGTAGCAATACAAATACAAATTTGCTTAAAGATCAGTGCATATACACACTGTGACATGTGGATCAGAAATACAGACTTTGACCAAGGAAATGCTGCAAATAGCGCAATGAGATAAGGCCAGGCGCGTGCTTGGAATTACACTGAAAGACAGAAAGAGTAGCACGTGTATGAGAGAACATACACAGGCTAGAGACATATTTACTGGTAGGAACGCACTGGTTCCACCAGCCCACAGGGGATTATTGTGTCCGTCCGTCGTTGCAGGGATGGGCCTGCGTGGGGAGGGGTGGTCACCCCCGTGGTGCCCTTATAAAACTCAACGTTTAACCTACTCAAGCCGGCTTGTGCCCGCCCTCACAGTCGGGCATATTTGTGGAATACACCACGCCAGCCATTGACCCTGGCCATTGACCGAGCAACCCAACGTTCCTACCAGCTCCCTCCGCAGGAATGTGTTGACTCAAGAAACGTATATGGGCCTTTGGCAAGACAAGTCGCTGGAAGGGGGTGTCTGTGAGTGGTCGTAATGCGCCTGCGATGACGTCCACCACGGATCACGAGCAATGAAATCAGCTCGTGTAAGGAGCTGGATGGAGCATTGTCGAATTACTCCAGAGCGTTCGAGTGCTCCTTGAAGAAGCTTTTAAATAATTAATTTGCCAAAAATGTGTGGGAGGACGCGGGGCACAACATAGGTGTGTCGTAGCTACTAAATAAGAGATGACAGAACAGCTGATTTTCGTTGAGTCATTATCATATCAGCCATGATAATGACAAAGATACGGGACTGTATTTCAGACTCTGTTTTCTCGACAGACCTGTTCTCCACCTGAAGACGGCTGCTTGCGTTGTGGCCGAAACGTCGTGAGAATTATTTTATTATTTTTTTTTATTATTTTATTATTTCCATTCTACGTGACTTTACCGAAAGAACCAAGAAGATGAATCCCTGCCGTCACGAAACCTTTAAATCGAAAAATGGGACTGTATTTGTTAGATGAAAGTCTCCTTCTGCTGTCGTCATCTGAAGGAGACTAATTTATTTGCTCCATCTCAGGGTGGAAACTGAACTTGTCATGCTGCGTGTAAGTCGATCACATTGGCTCTCATGTATTTGGTGAAGAGGACCCCAATGCAGTTCTTCAGGAAGTGTAGTAGGATTCTTTGTTGAATAATGCACCAGGCCTGAGTGCTTGTGAAACGCTCGTATACAATTATAGATGTGCACGTTACACAACTGGGGGAAACAGAGGTGCGGTTAGGCCCTGCCTGTACACCACCCTCAGCGGGAATTTAAAGGGCGCAGATAGTTTGACATGAAATAATTTAACACGAAGTTAACATATTATTCGTTCTTTCGGTAAAGTCACGGAGAAGGGAAATAAAAAAAGAAAAAATTTCGAATTCTCTGAAAATTTTTTGCTGTGGTTTCTTCCTGTGGTTTTCACACCTGATGATGATTGCTTGTGTTGCAATCGAAACGTGGTGAGAATTTAATTGTTTATTTTTATTATTTTATTATTTCCCTTCTACGTGACTTTACCGAAAGAACCAAGAAGATGAATCTCTGCAGTCGCGAAAGCTTTAAATCGAAAAAAACGAAGTGAACATTAAATTGTCTGGTGATGCTTCTTCGTGCACAATCACAATTTGTGTTTACATCCTTAAATGTTAAAAGTCGTTTGCGACATTTTGGGCAATGGCACCATTATATTTGCTGGAACGGGCTATTGCCTGAAACGTCGCCTCTTAATATTTCTATTTTGAAGGTCACAGTGTGCTCTTGACAAATGTGTTGAAATTATTTGTTTGTTTTATACTTTAGAATTGCCCAACATTACGAGGAAACCTCGCAGTGAGCTTAAAACTCAAGAAGCGGAGTTTGTCGTCAACAAACCACTCTAATTACACCGACATCGACTGCTTTATTCATAGCTGTTAGCCCTGATCAAAATTCGATTGAAAGCTTCCGTGACTGCAGGGATTCATCTTCTTGGTTCTTTCGGTAAAGTCACGTAGAATGGAAATAATAAAATAAAAAAATGTATTATTTTTATTATTTCCATTCTACGTGATTTTACCGAAAGAACCAAGAAGATGAGCCCCTGATCAGTGCCCTACATTCTTACAGACCAATTCAGACCTCATTGCTCACCACGTGCCCCTTATACCTCTCAACGTTCATCCTACAAAGTCCCACCACAAGGGGAGAAACACAAATAGACGAGACGATGTGTTTGCCAGCTGCACGGCGTATGGACCTGAAAACTCAACATCCCTGTACAAGAACGCGGGGTAAACCATGCGGGTTGACAGGGGTGCATCATCATTGTTTCGGGTCACGATTTTTAAAGTTTTGAGGACAATGAGAATCGATTAATCCTTGATATATATAAGAATCGATCCAATTCATCACTGGATTAATTTTCAAGGGGGGAGAATCGAATGATTGTTTTGTGGTAATCGAGATAATCGATTCTTTCGTGATTTTCGTGTTAAGAACAGTGGCAGGAATCGATTCACATTTGAAGTTACGCAAAAGAATCGATTATAATCCGTAACTCAATAATAATCGTGACGTCGTCGTGGAGAACATCAAAGACAATCAGCTGCCGCTAACACATCCTAAATAAATCCGTCTCTGCACAGAATGCTGACACGACGCACAACCCACCAGCCCAGCTATGGCTTATGGACGAAACACTTGGATTAATCGATTAATCTATTTCACATCGGGCGATTTATTTCGGCTCACGATACGTGAGTCCAATGGCCAAATAAAAAATGAGGAATCGATCCACGCTCCAAAGTGATCAGAATCGCCGGCAGTGGAGGAGGAGGGAGGGGGGGGAAAGGAATCGTCACCCGGTAACCTCTCAGCGAGGAATCGATGTGTAGGTAATCGTCTTGAAGTAATCGCTCTCTTTAACGGGAATCGATCCGCGATGTCCGTCGACTTCACGAACGAAGTGGAGGTCCGCGAGTTCCTCAGCGGAATCCGCACCGAGTACAGCTACCAGTGTCTGCGGGAGCGAGAACCAGAGGGTACCACACCACGGGGACCACACTCACACGGCTACCAGTGTCTGCGGGAGCGAGAACCAGAGGGTACCACACTCACACGGGGACCACACTCACACGGCTGGCTACCAGTGTCTGCGGGAGCGAGAACCAGAGGGTACCACACTCACAGGGGACCACACTCACACGGCTACCAGTGTCTACGGGAGCGAGAACCAGAGGGTACTCACACGGCTACCAGTGTCTACGGGAGCGAGAACCAGGGGGTACGGGTCCCCCACTCACACGGGTACCATGACACGGCTACCATGACACGGGAACCATGACACGGATATCAGTGTCTAGGGAGCGAGAACCAGGGGGTGCGGGTCCCCCACTCACACGGGTACCATGACACAGGTACCAGTGTGTACGGGAGCGAGAACCAGAGGGTACGACTACTCCACTCACACGGGTACCATCACACGGGTACCATGACACCCTTCTAATAGGAACCAGAGGTCACGAATCCCCTTCTCAAACCTTTACGCTTCAAACCAACTCCACCCCTCTATCTAAAACGAACACGACATGTCCCGATAACACGAACACTGTCCCGAACGCTATTCCTCGTGTAGACACTCGCCACGGCCTAATGTCTCTCGATAATACAGACATTAGCCCTGACGCTACGACTAGCCTGGACACGCTAGTGGACTGTCACATCTATTAAAGGGTGATGATGGGCTCTAGATTTGAAGCTTTCGTGACTGCAAGGATTCATACTTTTAGGTTTTTTCGGTAAAGTCACGTAGGTAAAATAAATAAGAAATAATAATATAAAAACATTTTTTATTTCTATTATTTAATAGAAATAATATAAATAAAATTACTTTATTTCGAATATTTTTAATATTTATTTTTATTATAAACAAATAGTAAAATTTATATAATAATAATATAAATAACAGTATTTTATTTCTATTTTTGTATTTACCTACGTGACTATACCGAAAAAACCCAAGAGTATGGTGATGATGGGCTTTGTTCAGTGCAGTCCTCGGTGGCTGGGCAGAGGAATCAAACTCGACACAAGTTGATCCAACCACGACTGGGAAAGCCACGTGACACCGCCGTGTTGCTGTCTCAATGTCATCGGCATGGCCCATTGTGCACAGTTCGTCTCGAAAGCGAAACATCACAAGTTTAAATCTCAGGGGTTTGACTGACCATCATCATCATCCCTCGTCATCATCAATCATGGTCTGCTGCTTGGGTGGTCTCTTCAAGCCATCACTCTCATCACTGGGTCCCTTCACTCATTTCGTGAACTTGTTGAGCGTCACTTTTGTTTTGCTTGTTATCTTGCGTCCCACTTTTTAGCTTTGTTCAGGTATCCCTACACATTTCCTGTAGTTCATTGTCATTGGATGCTATAATGATGATGTCACACGCGAATCTGAGATGGTTAATATTTTATCCATTTATTATTGTGCCTTTGTTTCTCCAATCCAATGTTCGGATAATATTTCTAACATTGCCGTGAACAATTTTTGTACAAAATCATGTCTCCTTGGCTGACTTCTCTGGTAATGTTTTATTACGTAATACAATCTCACTGTTGTACCACTTTGTGGGAAGTAATTAGTGTTTGTCCAACTGTGAGTGTGCCAAATATATGCAGAATTGAATTCACTGCCTCAGGTTCCCAATTGCAGATAAGTGCTGTCCATTGCTTTTTTGAAAAAAGGAACACTTTGGCTTTGAAAAGAAGTCAGATAATGGCTCGGTGGTGGATTATGAACCCCCTGAGACAGCTTTTGTGAGACACACCCTTAAAGGACTCGCACTGTCTCCCACCCACAGGCTGCCATCGTCTGGCTGAGTTCCTACACAGCGTCGAGCGAGACTTTCCAGCGGCAGCCAAACTCCTGCAGCTGAATTGTGAGAAGAATGGCTTCACGAAGAGCTGTGCCAAGCTGGGGACGTACCACGCGCTGGGCAGGGGTGAGCACGCCCACACCACCTACAGCACGAACTCCTAAACAACACAAACACTACAGCAATTCCTACAATCTAACACTACCGCCACTTAGAACACTATACCACCTACAACATTAATACTGCTACCACCTACAACACTAATACTGCTACTACTACTGTCAAAATGACAGACCTCATATGGCCGCGGACCATGTAAAACAAATCATTGGCCAGGTAAGGCTCGTGCACCGTGAATTCCCCACCCTGGTGTATAGGGCAGTAGGCTCATGGTTCCTGGCCGATCGGTGCCTGGCGTGTGACCCGTCTCCAGGAGGAGTGGTGGTGGATTTGGCTCGTGCTGTTGAGCTCTTCTCGAGGTCTTGCCTGGGGGCGGTGACCCCCGACCCGGCATCTCCAGCCTCCGGTGCCGCGTCCCCAGGCTCCGTTGCCGCGTCCCCAGGCTCCGTTGCCGCGTCCCCAGCCTCCACCACTTTCACCCCGTCCCCTGAGGGCTGCAACAACCTTGGCGAGATGGCCAGGCAAGGCAGAGGCTTCCCTGGCGGGCAGGCCCGTCCGGAGGTGGCTCGCCGCGCGTTTGAGTTGGCGTGTGCAGGTGAGGTCGCCTCCAGCTGCCTCCAGCTCAGCGTCATGCTCATGCAGGCGGAGAGCAGGTGAGACGGAGGCCTTGGTCAACTGACAATACATTACATGTTATGTAAGCAGACATTCATATTTCTGTGTGTGAATATGTGGGTCCCTGTATTTGATACGTGAGTATTTATGTGTCGGTGAGAGCTTACGGATCTTTGTGCGAGTCTTTAAATCTATGTTAGTCGATAAGTATTTGTGTGAGTGTATGTGTCCCTATGAGGTTATGAAGTTTTCTATGTCAGTAAATTGCTAATGGGTCTGTGCTTATAATTTTGTCGGTGATGACGATGTTGATGTATCCACGCTGTTTGCAGGGACATGCCGCGCGCCTTGGTCTATGCGGAGCGCGCCTGCCACCTGGGTCACCCGTGGGGCTGCATTAACGCCGGGCGGATGCTTCACCTGGGGGATGGAGTCAAACCCGACCCTGAGAGGGCACGGGAGCTCAGGGAGCGAGCCACGCTGCTCGCCCGGGCAGCACACTGAGGACTTACGCTTACGAGACAAGAGATATGATAAAATAATGGACACTTGAGCTTTCGCCTTCCATCTCACTGACCAGGATTGGCACTAGCAAGGGAAACGCAGTACACGTGGGCACTCAATACACAACACCGATACGCCACGACATGGTACGTGATGGTACACGATACTCCACACTCCACAAATATGAACCCGTGTGATATGCATGTACCCATGTGATGCACATGAAACTATGAATCATGTGTATCACGTGTCCAGCTTGAATACAGAACACACGGCACTTGGTGGTCTCAGACTTACTCAGGCTGACAGATTTATCTGACAGAATCCAAAATTTGGGACCAAGAGGAAGATCTAGTGCCAGGCGGTGGTGATGATGAGACTGTATGAGCGGTCCCTGAAGGATTGCGTTAACTGTGACAAGAGGAAGACCTAAAGCCAGATGAGATGCTGCACCCTGCATTGGATCTGGCAGAAGCAGGGAAGCAATGCTGATGTTTGGTGACCTCTGCACGGACGGACTGGTCTTTATAGTATATGTTTTGAAGGGATTATTATTCTTGGGTCTTTCGGTAAAGTCACGTAGATAGGTTCAAAGAAAATAACAAAAAACTACGACGTTTCGATCGCAATGCAAGCAATCGTCATCAGGATGTACCCATGTGATGCACAGGAAACTATAGTAATCGTCATCAGGAGATGACGATTGTGTTACAATCGAAACGGTAGTTTTTTGTTATTTTGTTTTCTTTGAACCTATCTATATGACTTTACTGAAAGACCCAATAATATGAATTCCTGCAGTCACGAAAGCTTTAAGTCTGATTATTGTTGGGAATTTTGTCTGGAGAAATAAAGAACACGTGATTGTTCTCTCAGCACGCGTTTTTGGTTATGTGTTAAAGTGCATTAGTGGGATTTGGTCGCAGACAGGGGGCCAGTGCTGTGAGCCAGCCCCTGTTCAAAAAAGATGAAACCCCCAAAAAATCAGCTCGTGTAGCTACACTGCTAGCTTGTGCGTTTCCTGGGAAATCTGTCATGAGTGAATCTTCATGAGAAAACTATTTTAAGTTTCAGTCAAGAGTTCCATGAGAATATGCTGAATCACTCCACTTTTTAACACAACATCCTTGTAAGATCTGTTTGTCGTGTGCTTTCATTTAATGCTAACACGGCCGTTATGGCTAAGTCATCCTCGGGGAGGCTCAGGTTAGTCACCAATTCTATTTGCCCCTTTCATAGCCAGGAATCAAACCCCGGTATTGTATGGTGTATTGTTCAATGCGGTCTGCGATCAAATCACCTGGAATGCATCCAGTCGCAAAAAATAATCAGACTGGAGCCTGGATAGTGCTTGGAATGGCAACCACGACGAGCACACAGGTTGTCATTGGGCCGCAGGGTTCCATAGTGAGCAGACGGGTCGTGCAGCAACATCGATTGTTGGGCTCCCACATGGTGAAGTATGGTAAAAAAACAACCTCCATGACCCACATCGTGTGCGGAGGCCCACATCAGCAGTGGATTGAAAAAGGGCCATACACGTATAGAGTTCAATGAAGCAATTCACTCTCCGTTCCCCTCGCACACAGTTGCCAAAGACTGAGAACAGCCAACCCCTTGATGTGAACGCTTTTTT